>NC_046156.1:97627283-97927283 GCF_011064425.1 Rattus rattus
ATAAAACATCTTTGAATGTTTTATTTATTTTGGTTTTGATTGGCGTGTGTTCTTTTCTCACTGTTTATCTGAATAAATGTGTTTATTTTGCCTCAATTTTCAATACAACAATTGAATATCAATTAATAATTTCATTTTCCTCCATTGTTACTGAAGCATAATTGATAAATAGGCATGTGCAATTTATGGTGTGAAATGGGATGTCTTGACATAGGGAAGGCTGTGATAAAATTATAATCACTAACACCTCCACAGCTTCATAGGAACCTGTTGGGATGAAAACATTCATGATCCTCCCTCAGTAATTTTCAAATATTTTTAATTTTCAAATGTTTTAACACTGCTCCTCGTGCTGTATCAACACTCCAGACTCTAACTCCCATGAAATAGAAATTGTCCTTAATCAACTCTGCGTCCATGTCAGTCATCTGTTAGTCCCTGACAACTGCCACTCCATCCTCTTTCTTCATGACTTTGACTCCTGAGATATCAAGTATAAAGGGGTTATTTACATTTGCCTTTCTGTGTCAGTCATTTTACATGGAATAATGTTATAAAAATTTTAGTTTTATTCTTCCTTCCCAGTCCTTCCCTCAGAATAATGACTCTAAGAGTAATTATTTGTTGTTAAACGCCTAGGGCCATCAGCTTTGGCTCATTCCCTGAATAGTGTTTAACTTATTTAAACCATTCAAACTTTTCTCGTCTATCATGTCTTCAATGTCTTCCATCTCTCTCTCTCTCTCTCTCTCTCTCTCTCTCTCTCTCTCTCAGCATCTCCTGAATTCATCTACCTGCTGGACTATGTCCCTTCTCCCCAGTCTGTCTCTCAAATCATCTCCTCCCCCTGCTCTCTTTCTCCATGTCTCCCTTTTATCTCTTACCATTACCCAGAATCCTCTTTCTTCCTCCCAGTGTCTCAGCTCCTACTTCCTGCCTCAGCAGGAAGTCCATTGTCTTTCTTTTTATTGACAAGTGATATTTAGAAGAGATTCCCTCAACAGGATAGTATCCTTCAGCTTCAATCATATTCTCACAATTGATCACATTCACTTTGTTTTAAGACTCATGCACATTTCATTCAACTGTTGATGGACCCATCTTGGCTGTTGTTAATAATGGGTGCTACAATGAATATGAGGCTTCTGATAACTCTTCAACATGTTGACCCCATGTCTTGTATCTATACCCAGAAATGAATTGCTGAGTGAGGAATGGCTCTACCTTTAGACCATCTATAACTTTTAATATAGTGACTGTAGCAATTCACATTCTCAGCAATAGTGTCTAGAGGTCTTTGCTAACACATGTTCCTCTGCTTCACTGTGATTTTTAACTTATTCAATGATTAACAATGTTGAATGTTTACATGGATGCTTGAGATTCAGTGCCAATTGGCCATTTGTATTTCTTTGAGGATCCACCTATTCAAATTCTGTTCTCATCGTAAAATTGGGTTATTCTGTTCTTTGCTATTGGGTTGTGTGAGTTTGATGAATGTAGAATATAGACTTCTTGCCAGATAACATTTGAAAATATTTTACTGCATTCTATTGTTGCCACTTTACAGATTATTTTCTTGCTGTGCAGAAAGTTTGCTATTTGATGAAATCCCATTAGCATTTTTTATTTGCTACCTGTATATAGTGTGGCTTTTGCCCAGTTTCTTTCAGCATTCTCTGAATAACATTATGTAACTCTTCAACCCTCCACTATGCATAATACATCATCTTTATCTCTTCTTTTTGATCCTATTGAGAAAGTTTATCATTTAATTGTGTGTGTGTGTGTGTGTGTGTGTGTGTGTGTGTGTGTACTTGCATTAGGCGTGTGTGTGCACAAGCACATGTAGAATCCAGGATCTTCCTCTACCACTCTCTCCTTATTTTTTGAGAAAGGATTACTTACTGATCCTAGAGCTTGCTATTTTGTTTGGCCATCAAGCCCTACCCATCTCTCTCCATATTCATCTCCTTCCGCACTAGGGTTACAAATGAAGGTCTCAGTGCTCAGCTTTTACGTGGATGCTGAGATTCGAGCTCAGGCCTGTGTATTTTTACAGCAAGCTTCATACCTCCCATATGCCTCCTTTGCCTAGCCATGTTAAGAAGCTTTAATTTTGATTTTCAACAAAAAATTATTTTTAATTTTATGATGCACCAAGATATGGCTTTTCTGCTTTTCTTACATAGCTAGAATTAACTGAACCTGTTTGATTAGTGAGTTTATAATTTTGTCCTTTTATTAAATAATCAATTTTTGACGGTTATGTTTTAAAAAATATCTTTACCCTCTCTCTCTCATGAGGTGATTCAAATTGAATCTGTATAGGTGATATTATATTGTCTTGCATGTCTTTTATGCTAATATATATATGTATGTATGTATTTAAAAATCTCACCATTTCAGTTACATTATTTCCATTTATCAATCTCCGAGTAATGAAAATCTACCTTTGCTTAGACTTTGCTTAGAATTTACCACTGGATGAATTCTACATTTATCATGTCTTTCCTTCACTTTCATTGAGCTCTTTTAATGTTCTACTGTTCCAACATTCCCTTCAACTCAATAACACCTTATATCCTGTATTTTAACACTTTTATTATCACCAAAGCCCCCTCTCTGACATCTGCACTAGGTGGCAATCTCTCAATATAGTCCACTTGATCGTCTCCTCTCCTGACTGTTACACATATTTTCTTATCCTTTCATTTTTATTGCTTACTTGGCTTTGTGTATTAAAGTCTTGAATATTATTTGTTCCAATAAACACTAGGGAACATCCTAAAAAGATACCAGTACATACTGGAAGAGGGTTAGGCTAAGCCAGTTTAATCTTCAGTTTATTTGTACAGTTTTAATTGATCTATTGTAGTTGAATATAGTTTTCCATGTCTTCAATCATTTTAGAGTGTGATCAGTACTTTCCCTCCACAGTGGCTTGAGATCAAGGACCAGAAATAAGCTAGAGAACATTTAGTGTTTTGCTCCACAACAGTCAGCTGCTGGGTTGCTGGTAACGTCTCTCTTACTGTTTATTGTTCTAATTTTTGTAAGACCATCCCACCCTACTATCCTGTTATGTTAGCCAGGGTTCTCTGAAGGGACAGAACTATAGAAAGAACATATTCTCTCTCTCTCTCTCTCTCTCTCTCTCTCTCTCTCTCTCCCTCTCTCTAAATATATATGCTGCCACCAGAAGGTGTAACCCACATTAAAAGTGGATCTTCCCATGTCAAAAGGCCTGGACTAAAGTTGTATCTTCCCACCTCAAATAATTTCATTAAAAGAAAAACTAAACTGTCCCTGGCAGATATTCACAGACATTTGGGTTTGAGTTAAATCCATATGCAGCCAAGTTGACAACCAAGGAAAGTCATCTCACCTCTGTTCCCTTAGAAGATCACTAGCGTGGAGCCGGAATGATCAGGGAGACTTGTTTCAGTTCTCGAGCCCTCCCTCACGAATGTGTCTACCCTGTCTGTAAAAGCCCATAATACAAAGTTTGGGTGTGTGTAAGAACAATGGAAGACTTCTTGGTAATATGGTCTTTGTAGTAGACTTCTTTCAGGACCCTGCTGGCATTTCTATTTTTTTTTTTTTTTTTTTTTTGCTTCTCCTTTCCTTGATTCTGCCAAGGTCCTTGTATGGAATGTAGTTCATTTGGATCCTCCCCATACCCCACTCCAGATACTCAGCCATCTGGTAGTTTTTTTTTTTTGAAAAGTTCTTAATTTATAAATTAGCTTGCTTGTACTAGTTGTCAGTCTAATGTTTTTATACTTAAAACCTCCCAGTAGATGCAAAGAGAATATTCTTCCCCCAGAAGACAAAAGCTCACAGTAAATTTTGTAATGAATAATGATTGAATGGATGGATGAATAGATGAATTTAATGAGGGAGCAGATAAAAAAAATCCAACTAGTCTTTCAAGCCAAATGTTTTAAATAGAATGTATGTTTCCTTTGTAAATCATTCTAAAGTACATACAAATCCTAAACTAAAAGTCAGGCATCAGTAATGGTGTGAGAATTACTCATTACCTTCTTACCCTACAGGTCTGTTCCCTCTTGAGTATTTTAGAGTCTTTGCCTGAGAATTTTGTCCTTCTCCCTGAGGCAATCCCTAAGCAGATAGATTTGCATTACAAAAGACCCTCAAGAAGAACAATGAAAATTACTCAGGGTCAATCCCAGGAATTATGTGCTATATAATATTTTATACATAATATGTATGCATTCATTTGGTGACTGAAGGCCTGTGTACTGGATTCGGTCAACCTTTAACATTCACCAACAGATCTAATATGCAATGGTCATTATCCCACCCTATAAATCGCTCCATGTTAAAATACAGGGAATTAGTTAGATCAATTTTCCTATTTCTGAACCATGAATTCTAAATAAATTCGTGTTAAAGCCCTATGTAGCTAACACTAAAGGCATTTAAAAAAAAAACTAGGTTGTTTTCCGTAGCAACTGCCCATGAGGATTTGGACAATGCTGGATTAGCTGTTTTTCCTCATTCTAAAACACCTGAGATAAACAAGTTAGGAGAGAGTATTCAACAAGGTTCCCTAAAGGAGAGGTACACATTCATGAACCTATCACTCACACACACACTCATACACACACACACACACACACACACACACACACACACAGACACACACACACACTCATAACACACATGCACACGCATGCATAACACAAACACATAGGCATACATATACACCCATGTCCACACATGCATAGGAACATTATTAAAATGGTTTACAGACTGATCTCCAATGGCTGTCTCATGACAAGGACCAAGAATCCTGTAGTTATCCAGTCCATAAAGCTGGAAATCTCAGCATCCCAAATCTGGCATTGGAATCCCTGAGGATCCTGGAGAGCTGCTGTTCTTTAGTCTATGTTAGGCTCCTGCAGGAGTCAGTTCTAGCTTGAGTCCTTCATCCTGCCCGGCATCCTCCTTGGGGGCAGTGGGTGAGAAGTCACGGAGCCAACAGCTCAGACTCAGACAAATGAGAATGTAGCAGCAAGCTCATTTATTAATTCTCGGGGAGCAGCCTTTATACCCTCCACCTGTGTCCCATTGGTCCTAAGTAAGCATGTCCTCCAAGTGGGAGTTCCTCAGTGGCTGTCCTTGTCTAGATCAACAGTCTCTAGGCTCTCAGGCAAGCTTCAGTTTTCCCCTTATGCAAGTTGCCTCCTCAGCCACATGGCCCCACTGCCTGTTTGCAGACATTTATGCTGAAGCAGCCACCTCCCTGGCAGCAGGGCCTTTCTGTTCTTCCTACAAATTTTGACCAGTGAAAGGATTCCGGCAACAGGATAGCTGAGCTTGCCAAGGAGAGTGAGAATAAGCAGGCAAAAAGCAGAAGCTTCTTCCTTCCATGTCCTTTTATGTAGGCTGCTACCAGAAAGTATGCAGACGTAGGGTGGTACTTCCCACCTCAAACAATCCAGTTAAGAAAATCCTTCATGAGTTCCCAGAAGACTTAGATTCGTTTGATTCCAGGTGTAGACAAGTTGACAGGCAAGATTAGCCACAAGAAGGTGTTATTTATTTGGACTGGGTTTCTGTGGGTTCATTTGGATCCCAGGTCCTTGGATAGACTATCTTGAAGGGAGCAGAGGAGATCTGGTCACTTCCTGGCCTGCCAATCAACAGTGTACGATAGCAAATAGCCAAAGATTAATATGTTCCCAAGGACCACCCTATCCACCGACCTACTTCCTTTAACTGGGATCCACTTTCTAAACTTTCCACAATCAAAATAATAATACCATATGGGACCAGGGTTTCCAAGCATTGGAAACATAAGCCTGGGGTGGGGTGGATTCCATATTCAGTCCTTACCATATTACCACTTTGAAGACGAAAGCACTTAGGTGCTAAATATGGTGCTCGGTACTAGACCCCAGGAGTTCTGACTACTCCCTTCAGCATATCAAACATCAAATGACAGAAAACAGTTAAGCTTCCCTTTCAGTAGTCTCAAACTATGGAACTGACAATAAATGTGCTTGGAAGAAGAAGCCATTTCCACAGCCCACACCATTAACCAAGGAAAAATTCACATTAGAATGGAAGACAGAAAGCCTAAGAATCTGTTTATAATATAACTCTACCAGAGGGAACTTAGCTTTGTTGGGGGGAATCTCATTAACCTCAACAGTGTTTTTCTACAAATGTGTTATTTTACCATGTGCAAGGTTAAAAAAGCCTAAGTGTCATATTAAGATAGCTGCAAGCAATTAGAATTCAAAGGTCACCATTTTATGTGGGTGCAGATCATGGCTCCAGCACTTTCCTCTTTGGGTTCACTGGGATTTCTTAGGAGCAATGAAAAAGCTACTCATTTTGTAAAGGTTAATTTACAGCCCTGATTTGAAGAAGTATTGTGCCTGCATCATCCTCGTTTTAACACTACATTTCCTTCCATCATCTTTGGACAGAGATGGCTTCTACCACAGAGTGAAAATTGCCTTCGCTCTCGTCCTTCCATCTTCCCCCAGGGTCCCATTAGCAATTATACTACAGGAATTGTGACCCTGTCCTCTCCTAGGTAAAGCTGTGACTTTCATTTCATTAATTAACTTTTTTTTTTATTTGGAATTTACCTTTTGTGATGGTTTGTATATGCTTGGCCCAGGGAGTAGCACTATTTGATGTGGCCCTGTTGGAGTAGGTATGGCCTTGTTGGAGTAGGTCACTGTGGGTGTAGAATTTAAGACCCTCAAGCTAGGTGCCTGGAAGCCAGAGTTTGACTAGCAGCCTTCAGATGAAGATGTAGAACTCTTAGCTCCTCCTGCATCATGCCTGTCTGGATGCTGCCATGTTCCTACTTTGATGATAATGGACTGAACCTCTGACCCTGTAAGCCAATCCAAATTAAATGTTGTCCTTATAAGAGTTGCCTTGGTCATAGTGTCTGTACACAGTAGTAAAACCCTAAGACACCTTTCTAACCCTTAGGACTTAATGATTAATATCAATGTAATGATTTACTGCTTAAAATTAATTTTATAATGATGGTAATGACTTAGTATTAATATTCTGTTTATAAATTCAAGCAGAAAAAAATTGTTTCATTTTCTTAGCTAGATTGTCTTTTTGTTTTAGACTTCTGTAAGGAACAGATATACCTTAGTCAGTCTACAGGTTCTCTCTTCCTTCTGGGTACTCAGGGTGGGTTTATATGGGACTCATCTGCTTAGGTAGAGAGGACCCCGGTTGCCATTGTTTGATGTGATTATGGAACATGATACAATGTCTAATATCATATTACTTTCTTAGCCATTTGTCAATGTTTATCACTAGAGTTAGCTTCATGTCCCATCCAAAGCTTTGAGGAAGTCTTCCTTTCTAGAAGTCATGCCCTAGCTATTTTGGTCATATAAATATATGTTCCTCTGGTTGCAGTTGCCTAGAGTCTTAATAGATGCTTCAATATTTCATAATTACTGGTCTAAGAAGCCTCTGTTCTTATGCTTAACACCTAATAGCCAGGACTTAGGGCCCAACACTACATCAGAGGAAGACTGTTTCATCTCCCAAGCTGTTATTTATGCCCATACTCCCCCCAACATGAATAACAGTGTATCCATATTGGATGCATATTGCCTCTTCTGCATCCAAACCTCCTCCTGATTTGGAGTAACCACCCACTATGTATATATTTGGATTTGGAGCGAATAGATTCCCTACATTTCTCTTTTTCTCTCACTGCCTCCTTTCTGTGTGCTAGGATTGAACCTAGGACCTCAGGCAAACTACGTTTTGGTTTTCAGTACAATCTTCATAAATTGCAGAAGATATTTGACAAAAATCAAATAACGAATAGGTGTGAGTGGCATAATTTGTTCAACTGTAGGTTCAGAGCACATTCAAGGTAGGCTGGGCTAAGCTGCGGTGCTCAGCAGGCTAGGAAGATCATATCCAGTTTTTTTTTTTATTATAATATTTTCAACTTATGATGGGTTTAATGTGAGCTCATTGTAAGTTGAGGGGCATCTGAGTACTTGAACATGGTACTAAATGACAGCTGTACCGAAGAGCACAAAACCAAATACATACAGAGATGGAAACACTGGTCTATTTACACTAAGCTTCTGCTTTTGTATTTATTTATAATTTCAGTCTGTCAATTTCCACAGGGGATTCGCAGCAGCTGAGCCTTAGTTGACATTCTAATGAAGCAGGATCCCAATGAATCACCTTGCCTGCCCAAAGCGCTATTCATTAGAGGTTGGAGGGAGGTGTGGGCTGCTTCAGGCATGCCCAGCCTGTGCAGCCATTAAGCAGCTCAGCAGCTGCTCTCCCAATCATTAGAGGCATGCTGCAGCCTCCAAGAGAGAAAGCACTCACAGCCCTGTCCAGCTTCCAGAGAGTTTGATCTCCTAGGATCTTCTCTTCCTGGCTTTATGTCAATGGAATGAAGTTCATTACTTTTCAAAAACACCAGCTTTGTCTGGTTCTGATAATAGTGGCTGTCAATCATCCAACTGGATGTGAATGTGCCATAAGCAGGCTTTATATAAACACACAGATTTTACATAAGGCTCCTTCCTGGTATTCTAAGGGCAGAACTCACTGGAAAAGGAGATTTTCTGCACGTGAAGCTGAAATTTAAGAAGAATAGAGCATGGAGATACACATACAAAATTGTAACAACCCTTTGCTGAAGCTACATGAAAAACTTGACATAGTTCCCTCCTGTATCCTGTTGAAAGGTCTTGGTATTCTATCCACTAGAAATCCCAGTCAGTGGCTCCTAGGATATCAGAAAGTCCTGTGGCATTAATGTGAGTTGATCCTCTCACCAAGGGTGTATACTGGACACATCTACCAAGACACAGAAATCACTCTATTTTCTGTTCTTTCCTACATCCAATATCAACAAACGCCTTGGGATTCAGTCAATTTTCTTGAAGAGGTTGCTTGTTTTGCTTGTTTTGTCTAATATATGACATCTCATAACTCTCTGAAAGTTTAAAGGTGCTGCCTCAACTCACAGAGACACATGAGGAGCCCCAGAAATGAAAATCAAAATTACAGTATCTGCTTGCTTTCCTGATGGCAGAATGCTTATGGGGGTAAGAGCGCTCACTGCTGTTTTGTTAACATTTTCCTACTTCAACTGATTATTGTCTCAAGACTTTAGATATCAGAGGCTTGAGATGTATCTCACAGAGCTGAAATCAAGTAGGCATTAGAACTAATGCAGTTCTTCCTGAAGGTTCAGGGTGTTGGGAGCAGGGATCGATTTTCTTGGTTTTGTGAACATTGTCCACCTTCAGAACAAGGAATATTATACCCTGCTAATATTTTTCCATGTTCTGTGTCCTCCTCTAACTCTGTGCTTTCATCTAACTTTTCAGAGGACTCTAGTTTCATGGGGAGTGGGGTGGTCCTTGAATGACCCAGAGAACCATTTCTTCCCTCAGGCTGCATATCCACCACTGTTCCTCTTTGCCATGTAAGCTAAAATATTCATATTTTCCATGCTTTAGGACATGGGCCTCTTTGAAAGAGAAATGTTGTATCTGCCTACACTGAGACTTCTTAGCATTATTTGGGTTAAAAATGTTAAGAACATTGTGAACAGTTAAGAATGATAAATACTGTGGTGGTTTGAATGAAATAGGTCCTTATAGGTTCACAGGGACTGACACTATTAGGAGGTGGGGCCTTGGAGGAATGGGTGTAGCCATGTTGGAGGAAGTTTGCCACTAGGGGCGGGTTTTGAGGTCTCAGATGCTCAACATAGGCCTACTGTCCCTTCCTGCTGCCTGCAGATCCAGATGCAGAGCTCTCAGCGACCTTTCCAGCACCATGACTGTTTGGATGCCACCATGCTCCCCACCGTTATAATAATAGATTAAATCTCTGAAAAATGTCTTTAATAAAGGTTGTCATGGTCATGAAGTCTCTTCACAGCCATAAAGCCCTAGCTAAAACAGAAGTTGGAACTAGAGACCACCTTTTGCTGTGATAGGCTAATGTTTTTGTTAGGAAGACTATGGAACACTTTGGGACTTCAGACTAGAAAGGTTATTGGACATTTTAATCAAAATTAATATGGCATCCTAGTAGGAGCATGCAAGACAGTAGTGTTGAGGGTGATTTGATTTGTGGGGCATGACTCAAAAGGTTTTAGAGAAAAAGAATTTTAGTATATAGCCTAAAGACTGTCTTGTGATATTTTGGTAAGGAATGTGGCTGCCATCTACACTTGTCCAAAAATTCTGCCTGAGGCTAACTTCAAGAGTTTTTCGATCAATTGCATTTGCAGAGATTTCAAAACGGCCTAATGTGGACTGTGTCCTTTGGTTATTAATGGCTATGCTCATGCAGATCTATAATGAAAAAGCACAAGCTAAGCAAGGAAAAAAACAAAATGTACAGTTTGAGGAGAAAGAGGAAGTTTAATGGAGCTGAATCCTCTGTTTAAGGAGATAAAAATATTAAGGAAAAACCTGATCTCAGGTGGAATAAAGGGAGTGGTGACCTCAGGGCAAGACCCCACCCAGCTAAACTTCCAAATTGTGAAAAAGAATTAAATAAAAGAATAGGGCCAGGTCAAGGGTCACACACCTTCAGTCTGAGTAGGCAGAGACAAGCAGATTTCAGAGTTCAAGCCCAGCCTAGTTTAAAGAACTAGTTCCAAACTTAGGCAGTGAAAGGAATCCCTGAAAACAGAAAGCTGGTGAAAATGCACTGGAATGAAGGGCCTATGTTACCACCCAACAAACAGCAGAACTTGGCAGCTTCAACCAAGTGGTTCTAGCTTTAGAGTCAAAGATACAGGAAAGGAGTTGTAGAATCTCTCCAAGGAAAGCTGCTGCAGAGTTTGAGTTTGCCTGGCTGGTTTTTGGTCTTGTTTCAGTCTATTATCCACCCCTCTATACTCCTTTTCCTCCTTTTTTGAATGGTAATGTATATCCTGTGCCATTGTATGTTGGCATATATGACCTGTTTTTCAGTTTTAACTTTATAGGGGGCTACAGTTAAGAGATTCCCATGCATCTCAGAAGAAACTTTGGACTTGGGAGCTTTAAATGGGGCTGACACTGATAGACTATATAATTAGTGAAATTGGACTGAATGCATTTCTGCATTTATAATATGGTTACAAGCCTATGTATGCTAGGGAGTGGAATATGGTGGTTTGAATAAAAATGGCCCCTGTAGGCTCATATGGGGTGTCAATATTAGGAAGTATGGCCTTGTTGGAGGAAGTGTACCATTGCGGGTGGGTTTTGCTCTCTCAGATGCTCAAGATAGGCCCACAGTCTTTCTCTTCCTGCTGCCTGCATATCTCAGCTACCTTTCCAGCACCACAGCTGCTTGAATGTCACCATTCTTCCTACAGTCATCATAATAGACTAAACTTCTGAACTTTAAGCCAGTCCCAGTTAAATGTGTTCTCCTGTATAAGAGTTGCTGTGGTCATGGTGTCTCATCCTAGCAATAGAAACTCTGTCTAAGATGGGCACAAACCAAGCAACACCTTAATACCATATTGGAATTGTGACCCCAGATTTGTATCAGAAGTCAAAAGACATGAGCTCTATCTAAAGATCTATTAGCATTTATTATTATGTATAATTTCTTATACAATTTCTCTGTCATTTTTTATATGAATGAATTTTTTTCTCTTGTTTTGTGTTTCTGGATGTATGTCTGTGCATCACATCCATGCCTGGTGTTTGAGAAGAACAGAAGACTGTGTCAGATCTTAGAGTTACAGAGAGCTGTGAGACATCATGTTGATTCTGAGAGTTGAATCTGGGTCCTCTGCAAGAGCAGCCAGTGCTCTTAGCTATCTCTGCAGTCCTTTCATAATTTTTAAAGTGATGGAGCAAGAAGATAGAGAAGAAGGATAGTTTTGAGATCAAATATATTTTAGAAACAGGAATTTTCTACTTTTCAAAATATCCCAAAGAAGCTTAGAATCTCAATTACTCTGTGAAGTTTTGAGCCACCAGGTCCATTCCTACCAAGCATTAAGGTTCTCTAAAGGACCTTAATGTATGTGTATCAGAAGACCTAAAAGTTTCTCAGACAGCCACTGGTCCTCAGTCAATGCTGGAAATCTAGGAATGCTGGTTTTAAAACCAGACAAAGAACTACCACCAATAGCAACAGGGTGAATCAGCTCAGTGACAAGAAGGAAGGCCAAGAGAGCAAGAGCCACTCTTCCCCTGTCCTTCCCCTTTTCATCTAGGCTGCCATCAGAAGGTCTCTCCTACTTTTAGGGATGGGTCTCTCCACACTAATCAAGGCAATAGAGAGGTCCTCAGGTGTGGCTCCCAGGTATTTATAATATGTGCCAAGATGACATCAAGCTAACTAACACAAATATCATTAGTACCATTTTATATATATTTGGAGTGTTTATTGCTATGTTGTGGATATGGTTGGTCCTATAGAATTTCAAGAAGAAAAATTGAAAACCAGTTTCACAGAGTAATTTGGTCCCTATAATGGCCAGTTGTGATAATAACAGCAAACTGGCCTCTCTGCCCTCTCCAGCTCACTGATGAGATCATCTACCCACCATGCTGTCACCAACCTTGAGGTCTCATAAGACCGCAAATGAATGGGGCCATCTAATTGTTTGAGTGTGACTTTAAACCTCCAAATGTGTTAGCCAAAGAAGCAATACCAGGTGTTCTGCTGCACTGAGAGGGAACAGATTAAGACATTTATCAGCAGTTCAGTTCTACAAATGGTTCCCAATATCACTGAGGATGGCATGAAGCCCCAGGATGCTATAAAACAAAGCATCCTCAGAGTGATGGAAAGGTGGCCTAAGTAAAGAGGGGGAAGTGCTGAGACAATCTGTGTTAAAAGGCAAACACTATATTAGGGAGAAATAAATTAATAAACACCTCAAGAACTTATAAATTGTGAAACCAAAATGCTGATAAAATATTAAAATAAAATAAGGGATTTTGGCTAAAGAACCAAGGCTATGTATTGATATACAAATGTTAGGGCTCCAGGAGAAGAAAGTGATGTAAAGAGGTTGATGGATATTTTTTTTCTCTGCTGTGATATATTTTTGTTATAAGACAGTCTTCTAATGTATAGAAGTTAGAAGTGATTAAATCAAAATGTAATAAATAAAATGAATACTGTAAACCTGATTAATAAGCTAGAAACAGATTACAAGGGGGGCATGAATGCCTCCCAAGGACCAGAAGATGCTGGAAGCCAAGTCAGAACTGCTGAGCGAATAGAGAACTTCCCCATTGTGTGCTATTGGGAGAGATCTACAACATACAGACTGTCACCAGATATGTTCCAGAGGAGCACTTAGGCCCCCTCAGACTAGTGGGTGAGCAGACATGAAAACAAATCAAAGAAACATGATTTAAGAAGTAGTGATGGCTGATAACCCTTTATAATATTATGGCAGCAGGTGGGTAAATTAATACATGAATAAGTAGAACCTGACAGATATAGCCTTGAAGTATCATTGTGAGTTTTTTCCAAAGCTGTGTAATGTAAAGCCCTTAAATTTTCTTTTTACAAGTTCAAGTCATGGTGTAGAATAAGACAAAAATTGGAGATAAAGAGACGTTATCTCCGCTGTGGGGATTTATGGAAGACATGTAACAAATGACATTGAAAACAAAAGCATACAATAATAAGACTTTTGACCTTGCATCTGACCCTGAAGTTTTATGGTTGAAAAGCTAATTTCTGTATAGCTAAATATCCCAAGGCTAAAGTTGGGCAAAAAGAAAAATTCAAAAGAAGACATGAGGGGACACAATAAGAAATGTTCACCCAAATCCCATGAGGAAGAGAGCTGAACACCCAGAAGTGCAGACATTCTGAGATAGCAGGACAGATTGCCACTTCTGCACACCTCTGCCCACACCTCTGGTCCAAGGGGAAACTGCACAGTGCCTCTGGACACAGGAATATAGGAACAGTCAGCTGCTGGTATCTGCGGTTCTAGTCTGTGCCCAGGACTGAACCGAACCGGCCAAACAGCTCCCTGCACCCAAATCCCATGGAGAGAGAACTGGACCCTCAGAAGTGTGGACACTCCTGAGAAATCAGAGGAGACTACCTTCTGCCCACATTCCTGATTCAAGAGGGAATCGCCTAGTGCCAACTGTACCCTCTGGGTGCAAAGACATAGGAGTAATCAGGGACTGGACCCTTCAGATTCCTGCCCGTGCCTAGAGCTGAAAGACAGTCCCCAGAAGCTCCTACGCACCTGAGATCAGAGCACCTGTTCTTAGAAAAGGCTGAAAGAAAACAGGAAAACAGTTCTACAGGAGTGCTGACACAGAGGCCTACAGCAGGGTCAAGCCACTGTCAGAGACAGCAAGACAAGCAAACACCAGAGACAATCCGATGGCAAGAGGCAAGCACAGGAACTAAGCAACAGAAAACAAGACAACTTGGCATCATCAGAGACCAGTTCTTCCACCAAAGAAAATACTGGATATTCAAACACACCTGAAAAGCAAGATTTAGATTTAAAAATCACATTTTATGATAATAATGGACTACTTTTTTTTTTTTTTTTTTCGGGGCTGGGGATCGAACCCAGGGCCTTGCCCTTCCTAGGCAAGCGCTCTACCACTGAGCCAAAACCCCAACCCCAATAATGGACTACTTTAAGGACATAAATAACTTCCTTTAAAAATTGTAGAACAAAGCAAGTAAACAAATAGAAGCCCTTAGAGAAGAAACACAAAAATCCCTGAAAGAATTACAGGAAAACACAACCAAACAGGTGAAGGAATTGAACAAAACCATCCAGGGTTTAAAAATGGAATAGAAACAATAAAGAAAACACAAAGGGAGACAACCCTGGAGATAGAGAACCCAAGGAAGAGACCAGGAGTCATAGATACAAGCATCACCAACAGAATACAAGAGAGAAAAGAGAGAATCTCAGGGGCAGAAGAGACCACAGAAAACATTGACACAACTGCCAAAGATAATGTAAAATGCAATAAGCTCCTAGCCCAAAACATATAGGAAATCCAGGATACAATGAGAAGATCAAACCTAAGGATAATAGGTATAGAAGAAAGTGAAGACTCCCAACTTTAAGGGCCAGTAAATATCTTCAACAAAATCAGAGAAGAAAACTTCCCTAACCTAAAGAAAGAGATGCCCATCAACATTCAAGAAGCCTACAGAACTCCAAATAGATTGGACCAGTAGAGAAATTACTCCTCACTTAATAGTTAAAACACCAAATGCACAAAACAAAGAAAGAATATTAAAAGCAGTAAGGGAAAATGTCAAGTGATGTATAAAGGCAGACCTGTAAGAATTACACCAGATTTCTCACCAGAGACTATGAAAGCCCGACGATCCTGGACAGATGTCATATAGACCCTAAAAGAACAAAAATGTCAGCCCAGTCTACTATATCCAGTAAAACTCTCAATTAACATAGATGGAGAAACCAAAATATTCCATGGCAAAACTAAATTTATACAATATCTTTCTACAAATCCAGCTCTACAAAGGATAATAGATGGAAAAATCCAACACAAGGAGAGAAACTATGTCATATAGAAAGCAAGAATATAATCTCCTTGCAATGAAACCAAAAGAGAGACACATAAACATAATTTCACATCTAACAATGAAAACAACAGGAAGCAACAATCACTATTCCTTAATATATCTCAACATCAACAGATTCAATTCTCCAATAAAGAGACAAAGACTAACAGACTGGATATGTAAAGAGGACCCAGCATTTTGCTGCACACAGGAAACATACCTTAGAGACAAAGACAGACACTACCTCAGAGTAAATGGCTGGAAAACCACTTTCCAAGCAAATGGCCCGAAGAAACAAGCTGGAGTTGATTTTCTAATGTGGAATAAAATTGACTTTCAACCAAAAGTCATCAAAAAAGATAAGGAAGGACACTTCATATTCATCAAAGGAAAAATACACCAAGATGAACTCACAATCCTATCTATGCTATAACTGCAAGGGCACCTACATTCATAAAACAAACTTGACTAAAGCTCAAAGCACACATTGCACCTCACACAATAATAGTAAGAGATTTCAACCTCCCACTCTTATCAATAAACAGATCATGGAAACAGAAATTAAACAGCGACATAAAGACACTAACAGAAGTTATGAACCTAATGGCTTTAACAGATATTGATAGAACACCCCATCCTAAAACAAAAGGATATACCTTCTTCTCAGTACCTGATGGTACCTTCTCCAAAATTCAACATATATTCTGTCATAAAACAGGCCTCAACAGATATAGGGAGATAGAAATAATCCCATGCATCCTATCAGATCACCATGGACTAAGGCTGGTCTTCAATAACAACAATAATGACAGAAAGCCCACATATACATGGAAGTTGAATAATGCTCTACTCAACGACAACTTGGTCAAGGAAGAAATAAAGAAAGAAATTAAAGACTTCTTAGAATTTAATGAAGATACAACATTCTCAAACTTATGGGACAAAATGAAAGCTGTGGTAAGAGGAAAACTCATAGATCTGAGTGCCTGCAGAAAGAAACTGGAGAGAAAATATATCAGAAGCTTGACAACACACCTAAAAGCTCTAGAACAGAAAGAAATAAACAAACCCAAGAGGAGT
Source organism: Rattus rattus (assembly GCF_011064425.1). Taxonomy (NCBI): domain Eukaryota; kingdom Metazoa; phylum Chordata; class Mammalia; order Rodentia; family Muridae; genus Rattus; species Rattus rattus. The sequence goes on from NC_046156.1 coordinate 97,643,928, forward strand.
AAAAGGCAGGAAATAATCAAACTCAGAACTGATATCAACCAAGTAGAAACGAAAAGGACTATACAAAGAATCAACAAAACCAGGAGCTGATTCTTTGAGAAAATCAACAAGATAGATAAACACTTAGCCAGACTAACCAGAGGGCACAGAGAGTGTATCCAAATAAAAAAATCAGAAATGAAAAGGTAGACATAACAACAGAATCTGAGGAAATTAAAAAAATCATCAGATCCTACTACAAAAGCCTATATTCAACAAAACTGGAAAATCTGGAGGAAATGGTTTCTAAACAGATACCAGGTACCAAAGTTAAATCAGGAACAAAGAAACCATCTAAACAACCCTAAAGAAATAGAAGCAGTTATTAAAATCTCCCAACCAAAAAGAGCCCAGGACCAGGTTGGTTTAGTGCAGAATTCTATCAAACCTTCATAGAAGACCTCAAACCAATAATGTCCAAATTACTCTACAAAATAGAAACAGACAGAGCACTACCAAATTCCTTCTATGAAGCCACAATTAGTCTTATACCTAAACTACACAAAGACCCAACAAAGAAAGAGAACTTCAGACCCATTTCCCTTGTGAATACTGATGCAAAAACACTCATTAAAATCTTCCAAACCAAATCCAAGAAACATCAAAAAGATTATCGATCATGCTCAAATAGGCTTCATCCCAGGGATGCAGGGATGGTTTAATATATGGAAATCCATCAACGTAATACACTGTATAAACAAACTCAAAGATAAAAACCACATGATCATTTCATTCGATTCTGAGAAAGCATTTGACAATATTCAAGACCCCTTCAAGATAAAAGTCCTGGAAAGATCAGGAATTCAAGGCCCATATCTAAACATAGTAAAAGCAATACACAGCTAACAAGTAGCTAACATTATACTAAATGGAGAGAAACTTGAAGCAATACCTCTATGATCAGGGACTGGACAAGTTTGCCCATCCTCTCCCTACTTATTCAATATAGCACTCAAAGTCCTAGCCAGATCAATCAGACAATGAAGGGAGGTCAAACGGATACAGATTGGAAGGGAAGAAGTCAAAATATCACTCTTTACAGATGATATGTATCAGGGTATAATATTAACTCAAACAAATCAGTAGCCTTCCTCTACTCAAAGGATAAACAGGCTAAGAAAGAAATTAGGAAAATGACACAATTCACAATAGTCCCAAATAATATAAAATATCTTGGTGTGACTAAAACCAAGCAAATGAAAGGTCTGTATGACAAGAACTTCAAGTCTCTGAAGAAAGAAATTGAAGAACATGTCAGATGGAAAGATCTCCCATGCTCATGGATTGGTAGGATTAATATAGTAAAAATGGCCATTTTGCCAAAAGCAATCTACAGATTCAATGCAATTCCCATCAAAATTCCTACTCAATTCTTTATAGAGTTAGAAAGAACAATTTGCAAATTCATTTGGAACATCACACACACACACACACACACACACACACACACACACACACACAAAAAGAGGATAGCTAAAACTATCCTCAACAATAAAAGAACTTCTGAGGGAATCACCATCCCTGAACTCAAGCAGTATTACAGAGCAGTAATCATAAAAACTGTATGGTATTGGTACAGAGACAGGCAGGTAGATCAGTGAAACTGAATTGAAGACCCAGAAATGAACCCACACACCTATGGTCACTTAATCTTTGACAAAGGAGCTAAAAGCATCCAATGGAAGAAATATAGCATTTTCAACAAATGGTGCTGGTTCAACTGGTCGTCACCATGTAGAAGAATACAAACTGATCCCTTCTTATCACCCTGTACAAAGCTTAAGTCCAAGTGGATCAAGGACCTCCACATCCAACCAGATATACTCAAACCAATAAAAAAAAAGTGGGGAAGAGTCTCGAACACATGGGCATTGGGGAAAATTTCCTGAACAGAACACCAATGGCTTATGCTCTAAGATCAAGAATTGACAAATGGGACATCATAAAACTGCAAAGTTTCTGTAAGGCAAAGGACATTGTCATTTGGATAAAACGGCAACCAGCAGATTGGGAAAAGATCTTTACCAATCCCACATCTGATAGAGGGCTAATATCCAAAATATACAAAGAACTCACAAAGTTAGACTCCAGAGAGCCAAATAATTCTATTCAAAATTGGGTAAAGAATTAAACAAAGAATTCGCAGCTTAGGAATAACAAAGGGCTGAGAAGCACCTAAAGAAATGTTCAACATCCTTAGTCATCAGGGAAATGAAAATCAAAACAACCCTGAGATTCTACCTCACACCAGTTAGGATGACTAAGATAAAAAACTCAGGTGACAACAGATGCTGGCAAGGATGTGGAGAAAGAGGAACACTCCTCCATTGTTGGTGGGACTGCAAACTGGTACAACCACTCTGGAAATCACTCTGGAGGTTCCTCAGAAAACTGCACATCGAACTACCTGCGGACTCAGATATACCTCTCCTGGGCATACACCCAAAAGATGACCCAACATACAACAAAGACACATGCTCCACTATGTTCATAGCAGCCTTATTTATAATAGCCAGAAGCTGGAAAGAACCCAGATCCCCTTCAACAGATGAATGGATTCAAAGAATGTGGTATATCTACACAATGGAGTATTACTCAGCTATCAAAAACAATGACTTCATGAAATTCATAGGCATATGGAATGAACTAGGAAATATCATCCTGAGTAAGGTAACTCAATCACAGAAAAACACACTTGGTATGCACTCATTGATAAGTGGATATTAGCCCAAAAACTCAAATTATCCAGAGACCACAGGAAGCTCAAGAAGAAGGATGACCAAAATGTGGATGCCCCCACTTCTTCTTAAAAGGGGGAACAAAAAGGTAGGAGGAGGGGATATGGAGGCAAAGTTTAGAGCAGAGACTGAAGGAACGGCCATTCAGAGCCTGCCCCACATGTGGCCCATATATATACAGCCACCAAAACTAGATAAGATTGATGAAGCTAAAAAGTGCATGCTGAAAGGGACCGGATATAGATCTCTCCTGAGAGACACATCCAGAACATGTCAAATACCGAGGTGAATGCTAGCAGCAAACCACTGAACTGAGAAAAGGACCCCCTTTGGGGGAATTAGAGAAAGAATTGAAAGAGCTGAAGGGGCTTGCAACCCCATAAGAACAACAATGCCAACCAACCAGAGCTTCCAGTGAGTAAACCACTACCAAAAGACTATACACGAACTGACCCAGGGCTCCAACTGCATATGTAGCAGAGAGTAGCCTTGTTGGGGAACTAGTGGAAGGGGAAGCCCTTGGTCCTGCCAAGGTTGGATCCCCAGTGCAGGGGAATGTCAGGAGGGTGGATGCAGTAAGGGGGGTGGATAGGGTAGAACACCCATATGGGGGAGGGGGAGGGGATGGTGGGCTTATGGACAGGAAACCTGGAAAGGGAATAACATTTGAAATTTTAATAAAGAAATATATCTAATCTAATAAAACAAAAGAAATATTGATAAATGCCTTTCCTACATGAGATGCCACTATGGTTGACATGGGTCATGCAAATATTCATGAGCTATGGTTCTTGGTCTCTGTATGGCTGTGCTCTTGCAGTGAAGGCAAAGTCATGTGCAAGAAATTCTGGGAGAGAATAAAAAGTTGAGTGGTATTTCTGAAGATTTGCTGATTTAGACATCAGCTGCATGCAGAATCACCTTCAAGTTTCTAAAATGGATTTGCCTTGTACTTCTGGACGCTCATTTAAAAACCCCTCCTATACGGTCACTTCCAGAAAAGTAAGAATAATAACACATGTCCTTGATTAATGTCCCAGGAAGTCCCTGTAAGTATCAGGAATCACTGGCAGTTAAAATGTCACAACAGCAATATGAAACCTTGACCATTATTAGATGTATCTAGATCTTTGAAAAATCCAGGGCACAGATAGAAGTGTTGTAGAATTGTTTAATCTCAATCCAGGGGTTCTACCCTACATTTGATCATTTCATTCCTAATTAAAAGACACACAACTTCTATTCTTTACAATACGCCTTAAATAGCACAAAGGCTGGGCAGATAGATATCTATCTTCCACACTATTAGAATCTACTTTTCCATAGATCACCCCAAGTTATTACTTCCTATGTTTTATTTGGCCTGCTGTGAATTCCAATTGGCCAGCCCTCAGGGCTATTGCTTTTCGTTTGTTTGTTTTTGTTTCACTCCTAACCCATGGTGTCTTTCTCCTCTCTCCCCATCTTCTCTCTCTCCTTGTGCATGAGTGTTAGCCTGTATGTATGTATGTGCACCAATACATTCAGTATCTGGGGAGGCCAGGAAAAGGTGTCAGATCCACAGGAAGTGAAGTTACAGGCAGTTGTGAGCCTCCATGTGCGTACTGTGAATCAAACCCTGGTCCTCTGGAAGAACTGGAATTGCTTTTAACAGCTGAGCCATTTCTCCAACCCTACGTGTATTTTGACACATACTAATAATACATACTCACACAATAATTTTAGTGTTCGTGTGAGAGACCAGAGCCAAAAGGAGGCAGAAGTTGGCAAAGCTCTGTGAGTTTAAAGGCAGCCTGGTCTATGTTGTGAATTCCAGGCCAACCAAGGCTACACAGAGAAGTGAGACGTTGTCTCAACACCAACACAAAGGCACTCACAACACACTTACTCTTTGCTTCTCTCTCTCTCTCTCTCTCTCTCTCTCTCTCTCTCTCTCTCTCTCTCTCTCTCCCTTTTTCTCTCTCTCTCTCCTCATGTGGCTCACAAACAGAGTTCATAATTATACTCCACATGACTCCTCCATACCATACCCAGAATTTATATAGTCCATCCCAAACCATTGGGTTTCATGTAGCCTCAGGTACATTGCAGTTTCTAAGACTACCCCCACCCCCACCCCGCAAGCTCCCACTCCTGCCTTGTGAGAAGATAAGATTAGGAATGTATCTGCAGCTAGAAAAAATGCCTTTGAAGTTCCTTCCTATTTACAGTTCCATCCATCATTAGAATATTTGTACCCTCAAGATATGACAAAACACCACCTACCCAAGTCCTTCTGCTCTGTGACCAAAACAAGAAGATAAAAATGAAGTTTTGCTATCTTAATTCGAAACTGTTTAACTATAGGGAGGATACATATATCTTTGGTCTCCAGGAACATGTGATGATTCTTGGAACTTTACAAGGCTTCCAGATATGTATTTCAGGCTTCGGAATGGCTTTCCCCTTTTTCAGTGTGTGTAGGGGGTGAGGTGCGAGGGTGGTTTCTCCTTTCTGGAATTCTTACTGAAATGCATTTGTCACCTTTGTGGTGGTGGAAGGTGGAGCTTTTAAGAGGCGATTGGTATTATTAATGCCTTTCTCAGTGCACTGGGAGAGCTGCTGAGAGCTTGTTGTAGAGTAAGGCTGCTGCCTGTGTTGTATTTTGTCTCCTCTGCACACACCCATTGCCCTGCTATTTTCTGCTGTGAACTGTCCCACAGCAGGTGCCACTGCATGGTCTCTGGCTTCCCAACCTCCAGAATCATAATCCAAAATAAACCTCTTTTTCTTCATAAAACAGTCTTAAAAGCAACCGAAAATGGCCTATTTCAAAATGGGTTAGGGTTAGGCTGGGTGTTTGGGACAGATTTAGAAACAACTATCTGAAAGTTATGGCTTTGAGCTAGATTACTGAGCTTAGAAACAGCCTTGGGGCTGTGTAGTTGGGTAATTTGACTCTGCCTTTCTCACATACAGAGTGGGCATAATAGTATTTACCTCATGGGTTTCTTGTGAAGACTAGAGTTAATTTATGCAAAGCACTTGAAATAACATTTTACACATACTAAATCCCTTACATACATTAACTGAATACCCACAGTGTTTTTAGAAGCAAGGCTTTGTTCTTAGTGGGGGTTTTTTTTCCATCTCAGTATGAAACTAGACTGGCTTCTTCTTTCCTGAATCTGAGTTAAGCCAGGATGGTAGAAATCTCAGCTAAGCCTCTGGGAAGAAACACACTGGCAAGGGCTCTTGCAAAAATCCTAGTAGACTAAAATATAAAACCCTTACTTTTATTCACAAACACAGTTTTAGGAATAAATAAACAACCATATTTGGATTGTTGCAAATGAGTTCTACTGAGTTGTCATTCTGTTGAGCATAAAGAAGAGGCGGCAGTTAATATGCCGCCAATTAGAGATTTCTTCTGCACTCACCTCTTTGTTTAGTCTATTTAAAATTACCTTTGTTGATTTCTTTTCCCTGTCAAAAGAGTAGCTTTCAGAGACGTTTGTATTGATCAAAGTACTGTCATACTGATGGTTTAATATGACCTGTAACATTGCGGCCCGGAAACCCTACGTCCTAGCTGATCTGAGCAGAAGGTATGAAGAGAGGGGACGTGCCTTGATTCCAGAAGGTAGCGCTGCCCTCAGGCAGAATTAACATGCCTTGTGAAGACTTTGGCACATTTCCATTCATCCTAAACAACTTGAGTCCCTCCTATGTCTTAGCAAACACCAGAGCCTGTGAGAGAAGAGTCAATTGGAAGAATAAGAAAAAGAATTAAAAACAAACTAGAAAATGCAACAGAGAAAAAGGATATTAAAAATGAGTCCAAAATCACATTCAGTTTTCTGGGAAGAAGAGAGAAGACAAAGGCACAAGGACAAAGTGGGCAGATACACACATGAATATTCAGAAGAAAGAAAGATCCATATAAGAAATCTGGCCACAGGCAGAGGCAGGAGGATAATTGCAAGTTCACGACTAGCCTGGGCTATGTAGTGAGTATGAAGTCAACCACAGTGACCTAGCTAACAGGCTTTACGTAGCACAAAGGCTTTTAAAAACATTAAAAAGATATATCACTAAATAAGTATTGTAAGAGCTCTTACAGGTGGTCAAGTTTCTGCGTCTTGGGATGCGCACTGTTTTCAGTCTCGTTAATGATGCCTCCTGTCCCTTAGAGAGGGTGTCAGCCCACTCTTATAAATAGACATATTTTAAAATAACTATGTGAAAGAAAATGTGTGAAATGTGTGAGCTTTCTGTCTCTCTTCCTGACACAAAAATACATTTTATTCAAATTAAGTGCAAATTTGATATGATAAAATCCCTCTGATAGAATATTTTAATTTACTTTAATTAAGGATCTTGGGAAATTGCCTCTGTGCACTCCAATAGTGGATCTGAGTCTAAGTGTTATCTGAGAAATTAGTGGCTGATATTAAGATATTAAGATATTAAATCTTTCAGAATCAAGGATTCTTCCTATATAAGTATAATTTTAAACTTATTCACCTCACAGCAACTTAGATATAAGCAATCTACTTGGATTAGATTTTCAAAGAAACAGACATTTACTTGTAGTGATCACAAGAATACTTTATAATTCACAGATTAGACTTTGAAATATGATACAAGCTCTCATTTTTAAATATTGCTGTACTTTATTATTTTATTCATTTTGACATATCTATGAACTCTTAGAAGGATTTTTCCTTATATTATGTAGCAAGCACTAAGCTAAGTGTAGTCATCTCTTTGTAATCGTAAGAACATGGCTCCAGATTCCCCTGAAGATACAAAATCTACCCATACTAAAGTCCCTGATGGAACGGAGTAAGACTTGCAAATAATCTGTGCGTACCACTAACCCCTTGGACATTTTAACCATCTCTTAATGATGCGCTATGTAATGCAAATATGTTATATCAATCAACTGTACTCTCTTGATAATGATAATAATCTTAACTGTTCACCCAAGATACTCCTAGTGCCATGCCCACCTCCAAATCAGTGTGACACAAACTCTCTGTTAAAGAGGAATGTGCTCGCAAAAGCAAAGCTCTGACTGTGATGACCAAACACTAGGACAATCTGGAAGAAGCAGTTGCTACTTTGAGTTAAGCCACAGCATTCAGTCTGTCGGAGCTTCTATAAAACAGCTACAGACCATGAGTCTTGAACAACAGAAACTGACTTTTCCTTCGTTCTATAGGACCAAGCACCTAGGCAGCAGAGACAAAGAGTATGATGCAGTCTCTACTCTCATCCCCCAACATTTGCCTCGTATGAAGAAAATGTATTAGAGAGTAGCAAGCCTGATGTTTGCAGGGGTTGATTATATGCACCTTAGAGCTATTCCTGCAAGGTCAATCTTAAGAGCATCTAAAAGCATTCTCAATATCTCTCTTTATGTCTCTGTGCCTGTCTGTCTTTCTGTCTCTCTGTCTGTCTCTCCCTTACACACACACACACACACACACACACACACACACACACACACACTCACACAGGAGTGTCTCACCACAAGTCTCTTTAAAGGACAAACCTGAGATTTTTATTTTGTGGTGTGTGTGTGTGTGTGTGTGTGTGTGTGTGTGTGTGTGTGTGTGTGTTGTACTAACACTTTGTATACAGATACTAAAGCTGGAGATCCACATCATGATCCCTCTTGCCTTTCACTTTATAGTTTGAAATAGGGTCTATTACCAAACCCAGGAACTGAGTTTTGGATGCCTCGTAAGCCTGGCATGCACTTTTCTCCTCTCACTCCTCTGTGCTGGAGTTGCAAACAGACCCCCACTCTAGGCTTTTACATGGATACTAGGGATTCAAACTCAGATCCTTAAGCTCCTAGAGCAAGCACTTTGACATTTCTTGAGGCATCGGGATGGTTTTTGTTTGTTTTGTTGCTGTTTTGTTTTTAGGTGATAGGTTTATGCTTTCAAAATGCTGTCACTGAGCTAAAAGGAAAATGCTGGAGAGAAGACCTAGTGAGTTGTACTTAGCTTAAGTACAGTACGGTTGTGTCCCTAGTAAGTCATGAGGAGAGTACATGCCCAGAGGGAGCCTTCTTATATTCACAGCACAGACATTTCTGTCCATATTTAGCAGGAGTGTCTAGAACAATATAAATTCCTGCTCTCAATCCTTTCCTTTCAAATTGTACCCAAATGAGTTAAAAAAGAAGGTAGGGGATTCACCTCTGGCTGTATTTATACACACACACACACACACACACACACACACACACACACACACACACAAACACATACACACACATACCCACACTTAATGTAAATATGTTTATTTTATAGAAATATTTAATAAATTATATGTGCTTATTTTATATAAAATTATTTACAATAAATTATATCTAAGTTCTTAATATATATTCTTAATATATTAACATATCACATATATTCTTATTTATATTCATACATTCATAGAGAACTAACTACTCTTTCAGCAGATGTGGGTTCAGTTCCCAACACCCAAATTGGGTAGATCATATACCTTTAACTCCAGTTCTAGGAAATCTGAAGCCCTCTTCTGGCCAACATGGCCTCTGCACACATGTGACATATACACCTAGAACACTGAAGTAAATGAATCCTCAGAATACTGCAATAAGAATATAATAGTGCTGTAAACTTATGCTAGTAACATTTGCCATTGTCCTGAAATTTTGTGCTGCCGAATCCCAAGGTCTTTGAAAAATTTAACTTGTTAATATCTTGGAAATGTTGGGAGGTGGGCAGTTGTACTTTGAAATAACAAATATACACAAGATGGCTTTTAAATTTTTGCTTTTTTCCAAATCAGGGTCTCATTAAGGGCCAATGCTGGACTAGACTCTCAATATTTCTTCCAGGACTGGGATTACAGGCATGTGTTCCCACATCCAGCACATGATTAATTTTCTAAAATTCTATTTTCTGGGTGCTAAGGAGATGTCTCCATGGTTAAGAGCACTCGCTGTTCTTGCAGAAGACCTGGCTTTGATTCCTAGCTCCCACGTGGATGCTTACAATCAATTCTAGTTCTGGGCAATTTACATCCTCTTCTGACGTCTGTGGGTATTGTATGCAGATGCTGCACAGAGAAGATACATGCGGACAAACCACTCTCGCCACTAACATAAAATAAAATCTAAAATTCCATTAAAATTCTTCATATTCAAATGGAAGGACAAGAGAGAGAGAGAGAGAGAGAGAGAGAGAGAGAGAGAGAGAGACAGAGAGAGAGAGAGAGAGAGAGAGAGAGAGAGAGACAGAGACAAAGACAGAGAGACAGAGAGACATCAGGGAGGGGAGTCTTAACATTCTCTCTGTAATCTCTTCAGCTCTCAGCAGCAATTAGCAGAGATCAGGCTTGGCATGTACTCTGATGCCCAGCTATTATCAATAGCTTCTAATTGAGGACATGTGTTCATTTCAGCTGGGGTTATTGTTTGGTTGATCACGACGGAGAAGCTGAAAGACAGCATCTGGCAGGGTTATTTTCTGAAACCCACCCCTTGGTCCCATCTTCCTTCATAACTGCTATCATTTGGTATGTGACACACAAGGATAAAGGGAGGTTGGCACCCTAAAATAGATGCCCATTTGATTATTCAAAGATATGTGAAAAAGTATCCACAAACTCAGTAATTAACCTGTAGTTTAGGCAGGACTTGGGAGGTCTAGTTTGTATCCACTCCAGGTGGTGCTTGATAGCATGACTTGGCTTGGACTGAAGAAACCAGTTTCTGGGTGGTGCGACTCCTGTGACTGGAAGTGGCAGGCACGTGCTCACTGTGTGCCTCACAGGGTTGTTCAGGAGCACTCTGCTGAGACTAATTTAGAGTTGGAGATCTTAAGTCCAAAATAGAAATTTCAAGAGACGAAGCTACAAGGCTTGGGCCCCTGTGTTGTCAGCGTCTCCTCTTGTGCTTCATGGAAAGGTTCTGTCTGGATTCAGAGATGGGCCATGAACCACCCGTTTTCTGGAGGAATGAAAAACTGAATACCCAGATAACATCTGCTGTTTGGAAAACTAATTTACATGTTATTGAAATGAGGTCTTGATAAACAACGCAAGCTGCTCCTGCCCTGTTGTTCTTCCTGCATCTGCCTCTCGAATAAGAGTACCACAGGTGTGCACTGCCATGCCCAGGTTAAAATAAAACTTTTGATTGACAGTTGACCTGATATCACTGAGTTTAAGAATGACATAGTAAATGGTACCAGTATCCAATGATCCTCCATTCTAAATACACACATATATGCACATAGAGACAGATGTATACACATATATATGCATGCATATAAACACAGACATATAAATATATGTGTACACACAAAAGGACACAGATATAAATATATACATATTCATACGTAGACATATATGAACATTCATATAAACATATGGATTCACATGTGTGCCAATACGTACATATGCACACAGACACAGAAACTACATATATTCACACACACATTTTATATATATAATATATATATATATACATATATATATATATACATGCAGACCCATACACACATGCAGACACAGGCATATCACAGACAGAGACATATAAACACATACACACATATAGATACAGACACATTCACACATGCATAGATAGACACACACACCTATGTGCACACACACGTAAATAGGCACATATACCACATACACATTGGTTGTTTCTGTTTTGTTTTGTTTTTGTTGTTTTTCTGGTTTATTTTTTTTGAATATTGAAATTAGGTTTTGTGCTAATTGTACTTTAAAGTGCTTTTTGTTTATTTGTTCCCTTAAACTCCACCTTTCCACACACAGATTTTACCTTCTATCTCTAGTTCTTATTGTTCCTTAAGTGCTATACTTTTGTACCTTCATTTATTATATATGTTGTTTTCCACTGCTGTAGCCTAGATGCCAACCCTCTGGGAGGTTCTTAAGCTCTCAACTTGAACAAAGTTTCTGTTTTTGTTGCTACCAATAGATTTGGGGTTCACCTTATCAAAAGGGTCATAATTGTACCCTGGGATCAGACTGCAAGCCTGGTTTTTGCACTGGACTACAAGTCTCAAGGTATAAGAAACATATCCATTTGGCATTCCTGGAACAGAAGATTGTTCCATTGTTCTCAACAATGTTTCTCAAAAGACTGCTTCATACTTGGCACTAAACACTCTTTTAGGATGTCTTGGCATTTTGTGTGTAAGTCAAGATTGTTAAAACCTGACCCTAATATCTCCATCTCTTAAGTGGGGTTATTCAAAAAATCTTTAATAACACTAAGGGTCTTTGGAGAACCATATAAATCTACTGTAGATGTTTCCTAAAATATGCGAAAGGAAATGCAGTCACCATATAATGGGGAAGACAGTATCTCAAGTAGACATTACATGCAATGTAATGTACTGTAGACAGTACAAGGAATGGGTTGCATCATTTCCAGTCACTGGACAAGGGTGCACTTTAGATATCCCCAAGGATTACAGCCTGTTACCAAGACTATCGGTTACCCTTCAGGACCTGATAGTAAGGCCTATTGCTAAAGACACTTACTTATCTCATGAATATGGAGAAATTGAGGTGGTGCCCAACTAGGAGGTTTATTCCTACTTCTATTGTTCATAGGTACTATGAATACCTCTGGAGGAGAAAAATAATCAATCACATCCAGCTCTGACCCTTGTGACCTACAAGAATAACCTCCCTGGAAGATATACTGATCTAATTGTGGGACTAATGTTATGGAATACCTATCAGTTTTTTGGACTGGGTTTAAGGCCTATTCCAAGAAATGGAGTATATACCTGACACTGTTCAAGCAGCCAAGAATACGACTAGATATAAGTCATGGGAGAAAACTTATTACTATTTTTCTGTTAAAGCTGCATAGCAATAAAATTAATCCTAATGACATATTGTTATGCTCATAGATCAGTATTCAGGCCTCATGAGAGAAGTTTCTCTTGCAGTAGAGAAGCAGAGAAAAACAGCAAAGAGCAGAGAATAAAAGTGTTTGAAGCACTCAGCCTTAAATGGGGTGTCTTTAAACTCTACCCTCAAGGATCAAGCAGGTGTACAAAAGAGAAGGCAGAATGACTGTAAGAGCCAAAAACAGTGGAAAGCACCAAGAAAACAGTGTCTTCCAGACATAATAGGACTGATGAGACCGAGACTTTGAACCTATGTGCACAAGACCTGTACAGGTTCTAGCTAGACAGGGTACCAGCCTAATGAAGGGAAAGTGGATATAAAGTCCCATCCCTACCCAAAAAGCTTTTAATTGATTGATACCTCCTAGGAAATGGAAAATCAGGATTCTCCAATGAAGTGATACTGAATATATCAATCATGATCTAGAGTAGCCCTCAAGCTCTAGACAAAGCAGAGCGTGTGTGTGTGTGTGTGTGTGTGTGTGTGTGTGTGTGTGTGTGTGTGTGTGTGTGCGCGTGCGCGTGCTTTTTGTTCTGGTTATGTGTTATTTTTGTTTGTTTGTTTTTGCCTTTTGCAGTTTGTTCCATTTTGTTGGGTTTTTGTTTAGTTGGTTGATTGGTTTGGTTTCTGTTTGGGGGAGATAGAAAGAGCATGAGTTGGGGAAGCAAAGAGATGAGGAAATTTGAGATAACTTGAGGGAGAGGAAAATATATGATGAAAACACATTATGAGAAAGTTCTAAAAGTAATTTTTAAATGTAATAAAAGATACAAACTCAAAATTTAAAAAAGCAGAAAGGTCACCCAAGTTCTATGAGCAGTGGTTGTGAAAAAGGGCTGCATGTGTTAAGGATGGTTGTGTTAGGCCTGTATGTCACACATTTCTCTATGGTGGTCCATGCACAATGAGGCAGGAACTTTCATCATGCCTCATTTATCCCTGTTGGTCCCCTGGACACTTGGAAGCATGATGTATCAGCTATGCTCAAATTGATCACAATTGATCTAATTCCAAACATATATCACCAATCTCTCCTTTAATGCATTGCAGAAGAACATGTTTGCAAATTAAGCATGCAATAGTGCACATTTGAAAGAGGAATACATGTAAGATTTAATGATGCCATCTTACTATCTTATCAACTGAATTTAAAATGGATATTACTTCTGCTTCTTAGGCACAGGAACCAATGAATCGAAGTCTCATATTAGAAGCTGAGGGTGATGCCTAGTGTCTTTTATTTTAGAGAGTGAAGATGGCTAACTTGGGGCAAAGAGTCTTGCTTACCTCACAGAAACACTGACTAGAAGTCTGAGGCCTCTAAAGAGAGAGGCCACTGGACATTTAACTTCTGCACAATTTTACTTCAAATTCAGGGCGAGCTGTAAAGACTGTGTCCAGTGCCTTGTGTCCCAGCTGTCAAGAAGCTCTGGCCAATGAGTAAGGAGGGAGACATAAGTTGAAGGGTAGAGTAGATGACACAACCCTTCAGAGACATGAACATTTGGAAGCTAAAGCTTATACCTGAGCCACTCCACATGCTATCTAAATCCTCAGTTTCCTCCTCTGTACAATAAAGTTGATTATGGCAAGGATTAATGTAGTTAGGAGTGCCCATCTTGTGCCCCTTTGATGCTTGCTGTTGCAAGGAGTGCACTTCGGGTGGTCAGTGATTGTTGGGTGATTTTGTGTTGACAGAAAGTGTTTAAGCATGCTGTTTGGCACATAATAAGGATTCAATAAATGTCTGTCGTTAAGATACAGTTACCAGAATTGCGTAGTCATGGCAACATCAGAGCTATGTAATGGCAGTAGTAGTCCTAGTGGTAATAGTAACAAGAATAGAAGCATTAAGCCATGCCTAGCTAGGAGCAAAGAGGAATAAGCTACAGTGATGAGTTGGCCACATGATAAAGGCATATGGAACAATCAGCAAGGAATTTGTCCTAATATAGTAGGGAGACCACTATTGAAGTCTTCCAACTAAGAAGACACACAATGACAGCATGATAAAGTGGACTAGGAAGCAAAATCTTCTTAGCGGCTACATGGAAAGTGTTTCTGGACACAGTAGTGAAGTTGCACATATGAGTTCCCAGCATGCTCAAGACCTGAGAAAGCTGAAGATAGACAAAACTCTCAGCATAGAGAATAGTGGGACATGAAATTCAACTCCAAGCTTGGGGAGGGAGAGTCAGTTTTCTTTAAAGAGTGTTACCCCTGGTAAGAATGCTGATGGAAGGCCATATGCTCAAGAGTTTATGGATGGCATAAATATAGATGGAGGAAGGAGGAAACGGGGGGGGGGATGAGAGAGAGAGAGAGAGAGAGAGAGAGAGAGAGAGAGAGAGAATACAAAGTCAGGTGGGTAAGTAAGGTGGTTAGACCTTTAAGGAGTTGGTGGAGTGTAAACATGATAAAAAAAAGTTTGTACAATTCTCAAAGAACTTATAAAAAATAAAAAGGAAAGCAATAAAAAATAGAGCTCTTGATTTGATCTATTACATTTGTCTAGGTAGTACATTTAGTGCAGAGCTGAATTAAAGGCAAGGGAGGTGGGCAGGAGGGAAGAGTAGGGGAATTCAGAAGTTGAATTAACAGCACCGATTATACAGATACAACACAGGTCATAGCATTTATCACAGCAACAGAAACCAAATGGGAATGTTCTCCCTGAATTATAGATGTGGGTGGAAATTCAGAAAGTTCATCCTAACTAATTCAGAGTGGGGCCATCTGGGTGTTCCTGCCCATAAGTCAGCTCCATCTCTTGGGAAAAGCATGAGTAGCTTACGTAGGTCTCCTAAGAAGCAGGCGATTGTTGGTTATCCCCTGAGCCTGCTGCAGAAGGGGAGACACCAAGATTTAGGAGGGAAAATTTCATTGAATAATGATAATATTTTCACAAATTCATTCTGAGACATTTGTAAGTTTTTTCTGGAACTGAGATGGCAATACCAATCATTACTCAGCAGCTTTAAAGCAACCCAGACAGCAATTATTTTGTGACCCCCCAGTTCACAACTATGCAGCCTGTGGGCCTTATCCTTGCACTCAGCAGCAAAGGTGAGCCTCATTTTTGAAGGTATTAATGTTCCTCTAGACCCTAATCCCTCCTGTGTAATGGAGCATGTGTCTCTCTTCAGTGAGCAGTAAACCTGTAATTCCCTCTAATCCTAAGTGAGGTTTAAAGGGCAGGATTTCAGTTATTCGGCTCCTATAACCTTCCATAGGCTTTTTGTAATCACAGACAACCCACCAGAGTGTGCACAACTCCAAGAGTTTGTGTAGTTTGTCCCTAAGAAGATGTTGTAGGTGGCATTCATTGTCTAGGTCACCTCTATTGTTGGCTTTCATACTGGAGGCTTTCCAGGGAGATCTCTGGCCCGGCCAGGTGTGAGGGTTCAAGAGAAGGGGAGAGAACTCCAGCAGGGAGGGGGAATCGCCTCCGTGTCCGCTGGCTGCCTCTGCTGCCTCGCTGCTGCAGTTGCTCCACCTCCATCTCCACCAAGGCAGATGCTGCTTCAGTTGTCTGGCTAACCAGTAGGGTTCAGGAGAGCTAGTGGCGGAGATTTTGGGAGAGCAGATCTCTTCCTCAAGTGTCAGTGTTACAGCTCCAATGACAGAAGCTCTCAGAAGATGAAGTAGTTAACACATACCTTTAATCCTTCTGGATAGAATTCTTATATGGTTTTGGGGGTGGGTCAGGGTCTGACAGCAGGTACTTCCTATTGGCTTGGCCTCAGAGCTTGGGAATACCTTATGTACATGTGGGAGGCCGTGGTCCTGCTTCTAAGTAACTGATGGCCACAAGCCTCTCTACAGGGGCTGTCTGGGGGTTGGGGGGCTGTAGATGCATGAGAGGGTCCTGGCATCCTGGGAGTTTAGGGAAAGGCCTACCATTTCTTAGGGTCACCAGGGTTTCGACCTTATCTCAACAGGGAACCAGGATACCTTTCACAGCCCGTGGCCCTACACTGTCATCCAGGAACTCCTTAAAGGAGGTGGGGTTTGGCTGGAAGTCCTGATTGCCTTACTGATGTCAGATCTATTCAACCCAATTCTAAAGGGTACTTGATGGTGTGAAGTGATTATAGAACTATATTATAAAAATGAACATGTAGTTTGTAATCATTCACCACTTAGTGATAAGCATACGTTCTGAGAACTGCATCATTAACTAGCTGGTGTAGTCACTTTGTGACATCATGCCATGCATTTGTACATATGGTGCAGGTCCATAACTCAATATGGCTACTTGATGCAGTCAAGAATTATAAATATAATGCATGTGAGGCTGATTTGAACAGAACACAAAGTACTGTTTCATAGTAAATATTTTTATGAGTAAAGGACACTCTCTCACAAAAATCACAATGTAACAAATACCTGAAGATATTTATTACCAGTGTTGTGTTTTTCATGACTGTATGCATTCTATTTTTTAGGACTAAACACGTGTATCTTATACCAGATCACCACAAATGAGTGTGTTATTCATACTTATGAATGTCAAGTCTCATCCCTGTAGCTAATAGGGAATTTTTACTGTCCTAATCTTCTGGAAATGCCATGATGTATGCCATCTGTCATTAGCTGAAACACTATCACCCTGTGGTTGACTATGTAGTGGCTATGAAGGAGATTTCCAGAAAAAAAAAAAAGCATTCTCCTATATACGCTAAGCTAATGCAGAAGTCTTAACAATGAAGAATGGAAATTTATGAAATGAGTTTGTTCGTATGATCGTGTGTGTGCGCGCGCGTGTGTGTGTGTGTGTGTGTGTGTGTGTGTGTGTGTGTGTGTATGCACCAATAACAGAAGGAAAAAAGAGAGAACTGAAAAAAAATAAGTGCTTTAACAAAGAAGTGCAGAAGTGTAGATCGCTCCTGAGAGACACAGCCAGAATACAGCAAATACAGAGGCGAATGTCAGCAGCAAACCACTGAACTGAGAATAGGACCCCCGTTGAAGGAATCAGAGAAAGAACTGGAAGAGCTTGAAGGGGCTCGAGACCCCATATGTACAACAATGCCAAGCAACCAGAGCTTCCAGGGACTAAGCCACTACCTAAAGACTATACATGGACTGACCCTGGACTCTGACCTCATAGGTAGCAATGAATATCCTAGTAAGAGCACCAGTGGAAGAGGAAGCCCTGGGTCCTGCTAAGACTGAACCCCCAGTGAACTAGACAGTTGGGGGGAGGGCGGCAATAGGGGGAGGGGGGGGAGGGGAAAACCAAAAAGGAAGGGGAGGGGGGAGGGGGAGGAAATATTCAAGTTAATAATAAAAAAAAAAAGAAAAAAAAAAGAAAAAAAAAAGAAAAAAAAATAAGTGCTTTAAAAAGTCCTTTGCCCTTGGCAAACTTTATAAGCAAAAATGTCACCGTGTTTTGAAATAATGTTTCTATTCTAAACACAATTTTTACAAGTCTATTCAAAGCATGTTTTCACTCCCTGTCAGGGAATTTTAAATCCTAAAACAATCCAAACTTTCCTTTCCTTGGGGAACCAAGAGACGCAGATATTTGGAATCTGTGGTTCCCTTATCTAATCAATCAAACACAGGGGCTTTCTGTGACATGTGAGTTGATCCGTGAACAAATTTACCTTTCTGATTATGATGCTTAAGCAGTTTAATAATGTGTGAATACATCTCCCCAAAGGCTTTGTGTGATAGATCTCAAGTTACTCTTCCTTCAATCTCACCAGGCAGAAAATGCTCTGATCTACTTTAGAGGTGAGTCTTTGAAAGTGATGATTGGAATCTCATGTCAATGTAACTTCATAGCCACATTAGTGAATGAGGAAGAAAAGAATGTATTTTATCAATAATAAATCACTCTATTTTAGATGTATTAGTTCAGTATGCATCAATGGAATTAAATTTTAAAGGAAGCACTATTCACTGAAAGACAGGTGTTATAACGGGAGAGGAAGACAGAATTTGTTTTCAGATTGATCCTTCTGATTTCTGCACTATGCACTGATTTCTTCTGGCAAGAAATCTCAACCTTGACTGTTAAGATTATGATCTTGAACTTGTTTGTTTGTACTGCTTTCCTATTAAACCTGGAAAGGGAAGAATGGTTCTGTTGATAAGCATAAGTTCAAGGGAAGGCTGATGTGGGTGGAGTTGAGATAGGAGAGTTACAGAGTCCAAGAAGGGGACATTTTAGCTCAAAATGAGCATCAGACCATTTGGTTTAATTATTCTTCTCCCAGAGCCACCAATGGGTTGATAAAAAGAATGTGACAGGAGAAATTTGTAATAGGCAAAATGTAAAGAGTGCCATCCATGCTCAATACAAAGAAACAGTCATACAAACTGTGGTGGAAAAAAGGCAATGACAGGAAAATCGTAAACTGGTGACTTGAGAATCACCTGTGCCTGGCAACTCATGGCCAAATCACACTATTAATTTTCACTGAGGTAAAGTGAAGAGAAAAAGGAAAGACATAGGAAATGAACAACAGAAGCGTAAGGTAGTATATTTTGGTGTTAAAGAAAGGAGACCAAGGGATATGCTGGATATTGACTGTACCAGGAAATACAGTAAGAACATAAAGAAGAGAGCTAGAGTGATACTCTGTGGTAAAGAGCACTTGCTGCTCTTGTGGAGACTCAAGTTCAGATCCCAAAACACACATCGAGAAGTTTACAACCAACTGTAACTCCAGCTTGAGGGGATCCAATACCCATTTCTGGTCTCCATGAACATCAGTGTGTACTGGGTGCACATAGATATGCTTACATTTTTCTTTTTATACAATTACATAGATAGGAAATTTGTTCTTCTCATAGATCACAAAAACACAGCATTGGCACACACACATATACATAACAAATTTTGAAAGAGAAAAAAAGGAGTAGGAACAGTTGCTATAATCTGTATATACACACTCTTTACTGTGTGTTGAACACTGGTTTTAGTGTTAAGTATTAACTCAGTCATCACAAGAGCCAGTCAGTAGGAGTTTTGATTGTGCTGTCTATGAATATTAGAAGTAATTGTGTCTTGGATTTCTTTTATGATAGTATATTAATAGATGATATAATTAACTCTCTGGACAAATAAATTCAACCAAAAATAATTAGACCAAAAAAAACTCCAGTTATATATCAGTTATTTAATAGATTTCTTATAATAAGCAGTCTGTTAGAAAATCAGTCAATAAATAAAATATGTAAGAATAAACTTAATGAAAACCCAGTGGTTCTCTATGGAAAGGTAAACTGTAAGGCAAGGTAAAAAGGGACTATTAGCATGGAGGATCTAAGGTATGATTGTGAAACATGACATTTCCAGGAACTACAAGAGAAGTGCAAAGGTATTTGGGATTTTAGAGACCTTGGACAGTTCAAAGCCATATTAACCCAGGCTGACTGTCCAATTATTATTAGGATTTTCATTTTTCATTTAGTATCCATTTTTCTTTGTACAAAGGCAACATCCTTCACCTTGGAAAGTATAATCCAACAAGGGAAACAAATTTCATAGGAGTATTTTCTGTAAGATTTTTTTTATTGTTGGTTATTTTATTTATTTACATTTCAAATGTTATTCCCCCTTCCAGGTTTCCCCTCCTCAAACCCCCATCCCATCCTCTCCTCCCCCTGTTTGTATGAGGATGTTCCCCAATCCATTCACTGAACATCTTTAGTGATCAGGGAAATGCAAATCAAAACCACCCTGAGATTTCACCTCATACCAGTCAGAATGGTTAAGATCAAAAACTCCAGTGACAGCAGATGCTGGTGAGGATGTGGAGAAAAAGGAACACTCCTCCATTGTTGGTGGGATTGCAGACTGGTACAACCATTCTGGAAATCAGTCTGGAGATTGCTCAGAAAATTGGACATTGAACTACCTGAGGACCCAGCTATACCTCTCTTGGGCATATACCCAAAATATGCTCCAACAAAGACACGTGCTCCACTCTGTTCATAGCAGCCTTTTTTATAATAGCCAGAAGCTGGAAACAATCCCCTTTAACAGAGGAATGGATACTGAAAATGTGGTACATTTACACAATGGACTACTACTCAGCTATTAAAAACAATGATTTCATGAAATTCATAGGCAAATGAATGGAACTAGAAAATATCATCCTGAGTGAGGTAACCCTATCACAAAAGAACAGACATGATATGTACTCACTGATAAGTGGATATTAGGGAAAAAATCTCAGAATACCCACGATACAACTCACAGACCATATGAAGCTCAAGAAGAAGGAAGACCAAAGTGTAGATGCTTCAGTCCTATGTAGAAAAGGGAACAAAATACTCACAGAAGGTAGAGGTTGAGAGGGATTTGGGACTAAGAAAGGAGGGGAAAGGGGAAAGAGGGCAGAGGATCAGGTATGGGAGGAGATGAGGGAGATGTATAGAGGGTCAGGAAATTGAACAGAGGAGTGTAGCAATGGGGGATGCGGAACTGGGGATAGCCAGTAAGATGTTTTTAAAGCTGCTTACCTTACTGTGTCCTCTATTTTGCCTTGCTCAGATTTCAATGGTACCCTCTGCCTTGTGTAGTCTCAACATGATTCTCTGTCTAACACTGCCTTTCTTCATTAGTTGGCAGTGGTTGGCTTTCTTTTAGCAGCAGCCTTTAATGTAGGGGCCCTGCTCTCAGTGCTTCTATCTCAATCCTACTCTGCAGACTATGGGGATACAGAGGAAGCCTTTTCCCTTCAGTTACAAGTCCAGATAAACTATAGTTATACTGCCCTACATGCACCCGGATGGAAGAATTCAGAACATACAAATTATGATGCTAAATGCTTATTCACCTAAGAATAATTAACTGTATCTTTTATCAATTCTGCTTAATCTTCCTAACTAGTAAGATTATTTAAGTATTGTTTGTTTTCCATGAGTTGATCCTGGCCCTTTAATTCTTACAATGCTTCATGGCTAATTGGAAATTACTTAGACTTCAAGGTCAGTTTCTACGTGTATTTGCTGAGTCATCAGACTACGACTTGGAAAACACTCAAATTCTTAAATAACTATAAATACAAAGTGAATTGAAGGGACTTATAATCACAATGAATGTGTAATTTTTAAAAATCCAGTTGCATGTTTTAATAATCAAACTATCTCTTTTAAATTAAAAAAATACTTGAAGTTTTAGCCAAATATGAGTTGGCAGGTTAGTCTCTCAAGTACACACATTTAACTGATGAATTTAGAAATTACAATGTGTTCATTCCATTGTGTTCTGGGTTTTTAAATACCCATTGAAAGTGCATCTAAGATAAGTGCTACCAATGTCTGTATAGAATCACAGGCTTCTAGAGACCTGGGAGAGTCTGTTGCTTTTCTGGAACCAGGGTCTCTGTGACAAAATAGATCCGTGGAGTCCCATGACAGGCTCTTCCTTTTCCCCATACCTTTACCTGTGGCAGCTGTAAAAACCTCATTCTTTACTCCTACGGTAAGAACTAAATTCTTTTGTTTCTATGAAATCTATTTCTTCTGGATCTAGCATTTACCATCCATATCCCACCAGGTTTTGGAATAATTGTATCCCAGTATCTATAGACTGGTGTCTCTGAACAACTGGTGTTTTTAAATTTTAACAACTCTTAACTTTCTGAGTTTCATATGGCAGATATGTGCCCACAGATCCTCACATCTCACAGAAGTAAACCTGGAAGCTAAGAATCAGTGCCTAGATGGACAGACCCTTGAACCAAACCACAACACTTTGACTATTATTCTCTTCACAATGTCTGGTCCTTTCCCAAATGTTTCCTGTGGGAAAATAGGTGATTGAAGAGTTTAAAAATCTTTCTTTTTGGTCCTCCAGACATGATCAGGCATGCCAGAGTCCTAAGGGGAACAGACTTGTAATCACCCTTATTCATTCAACCAGATTCTTGACACATTTATTGAACAATTCTATTGTGTTGGGTACAGTGGTAAGAATGGGGACATGGCCAAGATGAAGGAAGATAGAGCTACATGTATCTACTAGACATATGCAAGAATAAGATATAGCTAAGCTCCCTGTAGAGTGTGAGAAAAGAAGAGAGCTATAAGACTTGGACCATCTTGAGTAGTAGACAGATGGTAAGAAAACATACTGTCTGAAGAGACGCTACTGAAGTAAGGAGGGAGGACTTGAAGGATCAAAAGAGAAATATAAGCCAGACACACCATCATTATGTATTTTAGTTAGAGAATTCTTTCTTAAAGCAGTCTTTGAAGGAATAACTCCACAAGTAAGACACATTTGCTTTGGTAAGTCAGAAGACACTTTTGCCACAGTCTCCTATCACTATCTTCAGTCTACAGGGGACAACAAATATTCCCTTTATAATTTTATTTCATATGTTATTTTACTTTACTTTTGGAGACACGGTTTCACTGGGTAGCTGCAGCTGTCCTGGAACTTGCTCTGTAGACCAGGCTAGGCTCCAACTCCAAACAACCGGCCTCTGCCTCCCGAGTGTGGGCAGCCCGTAAATCAGTTCACATTTCTCTGCATTATTATTTAGGCTGGGAGATTTAGATATTTTTCTCAAAAACCTGAGCATTGACGCCGATTTTCATCCATCACCTTTATGTACTAAAATACCACTACTGACTGGCATCTGCTCTCTTCTAGTCCAAAGCTTTCATGATCTGTATGTGGGCTATACCTCTGTGAATATTTGAATTAAGACTAGATCATTAATGACAATGCAAATGCTGCTTAATTGCATCTAAATATAGTAAGCCTTAATTAAATATTGAGAACTCAGTATTCTCTTAGGAAACCTACCCGACTCCTGGCTGAAGCTCCCAGACTCTCTACCTTCTGTCAGTTCATTCCAATTCTGTGCTGCATGGAGCAAACATGTGCAACTGAAATGTTTGATGAGACAAGATTCATTTTCTGTTCTCATTTTAATAGCAATAAAATATTTCAAACAATGGAAAAACTTCAAAATAGTAAAGTGCTTATTTTGGGCTGGCTGTTATCAATTATGGAAACATTTAGGACGTAAGAATAATCAAATTGCTCCCACTGTGGTACAGAAAGCTGTATTTGCAGATGGGAAGTGTCTAGCTATTTACTCTGTATCACTTTTCAAATAGATCCATAGAACAAGCCTCAAGACTTTTGTATAGAATCTAAACTATCATTCATTTGTCCTGAATTTTTCTTTTAAGTTGAAAGTAATTCACATACTTCAACTAAACATACTTAAGGATGAAGATTGATTATTTATTTATTTATTTATTTATTTATTTATTTATTTATTTAAGAATCACTGGAATTTAAAGAAGACAGAGAACTTTGGTAAGTTCTTATTAAAAAGAAGACCATTAAAGCACCATCTCTCAAATGTCAAAAAGAGCTAACATTTCTCTGGCAGAATCCAGATAAATGTAAATGATTTACAGCTTTGATCTCTAGTTTGATTTTACTAGAACTCCATTTTAACAGCCTGTGCCTGGCTTTTTAAGGACTAAGTTGTAAGCCACTATATCAAACAGGCAACATAAAAGAGAACGTGATGAATTAAATAACATTTCCACAAGATGATATTAAAGGTCGGGAGACTTAGACTAGGAAGAAGTTATACATAGTGAGCTGGGAAGCAAGGGAAGAAAAACACAGATGATTAATGAGCAGGAGACACAAGAGAATAGAGATATCCCAGATCACCTCCTGATTCACACCTCTATATGAAGTCAACTGAACATAACAATTAAAGAGAGTCAAAAGGTTCTGTGACTGACAAATTCCCTTCCCTTCCTTACTTTCTGTTATTCCTATCTCCTCCCCTCACTTTTTTCCTCTTTTCTTCCCTTCCTTCAGGGCAGAGTTTCATTATGTATCTGTCTTAGTTAGGGTTTTATTGTTCTGAAGAGAAACCATGACCATAAGTCTTATAAAGGAAAACATTTAATTGAGACTGGTTTACAGTTCAGAGGCTTAGTCCATTATCATGGTGAGAAACATGGTAGCATGGAGGCAGACAGGGGCTGAAGAAGTAGTTGAGAGCCCTACATTTGGATACACAGGCAGCAGAGGAGACAGTGACACAGTGATCCTGGATTGAGCATCTAAAGCCTCAAAACCACTCCCAGTGACACACTTCCTCCAACAAAAGCACACCTACTCCAACAAGAACAAACTTGCTAAAAGGACCAGTCCCTATGAACCTATGGGTTCATTTCCATTCAAACTACTATATTCAATTCCCTAGCCCCATAGGTTTATGGTTATATCATAATGTAAAAAGCATTCCGTCCAACTTCACAAGTCCCCATAGTCTATTATAATCTTAACATGTTTAAAAAGTCCAGTTTCAGAGTGTGTATAAAACATAATTTTCTATAAATCCTTTTATTTTCTATAGGTCACTCTTTACTCACCTATTTAATTAGAGAGTGTACAATGTAAAACATTTATGTGGGGATTCAATAAAAATCAATTATCCCTAAACAGTGAACTATTTTTAAAAATGCTTGTTAATTTTACAATGTAAAGAACTGTAACTGGCTATTTGTCAGCCAGTTACAGAGGTTCTGGGATATACACGTGAGTATAAGAGTAGGTCTTTTCAAAGGGCTGAAAATTTGAACTTCTAGACTACAACGTGCAGTGGTTGATTAGTCATTTTTCTTTGCTTGATCAATCTTATTAAACTTGAGACAAAATAGTAATTATGACAGAATCCTCAGGGCACTGAGATACCATTGAGTGGTCTCTTCATAAATATGGAACAAGAAAGGTTGGTTTTTGACTCTACACTGTGAAGGAAGTATTGAGCTTTCTCAAATTCACCTTGTAAAAACCATCAAAGAGGCCAAGGTTTGACTTTGCAAGTGTCTACGGGCCAGTACGTTAACTCCACCCCACCTTGGAACTCAGGAGATGAACTGATCTGGCTGCCATGGAGCTGGCTCCGAGCATTCTCAGCTTTGTCTCTTGGAGATTTCTCTGAACTTTTCAAAGGGTAGAGTTTCATACCGAGCTGACCTATAAAATAAATTGGTAATGGAAATGTGTCTGTGGCTGATCTAATCTCCTATCTTTTTCAGCCCATTTCCTTCTCTGAAATTCCTTAGACACTCAGACACTGCCCTAAGAATGCTGTAATAACTGTGGTTTTGTCTCAATTTTAATAGGATTGACAAAGCAAAGAGAAGTGGTCAACATTCTACCTCTTTACTCCACCATTTCCACAGTGCCTCCCTGAAAAACGTAGGACTTATATGAAGCTCTCATCCAAGAGCATCCATTCCCAAGGTCACTTGGCTGAGACAGCCTCGATCTGTGGCTGCTGGAGCTTCACTCACTTCTGTACTTTTATCATTTTGCTTCCTTATGCTGAGGCAGATGCAGAACTTAGACTTTCTCACACTCTTAGGGATTTACTGTTGTGACAAGATACCATGACCATGATAACTCTTATAAAAGAAAACATTTAATTAAGGCTGGCTTACAGCTCAGAGTTTAAGTCCATTATCATCATGATGGGAAGAAGCATGGTAGCATGCAGGCAGGCATGGCATTGAAGAGGTAGCTAAGACTTCTATATCTGGTTTATGAGGCATCAGGAAGAAAGTGACTGGAGAGAAAGCAGGTTTTCCAGCCAAAGCCCACCCACATTGACACACTTCCTCTAACAAGGCCATATTCCCAATAGTGCAACTCCCTATGAGCCTTTGGAGACATTTTCATTCAAACTACCACATATACTATCTTCAATTACATATAGTATGCTGTATATTTGACAGATTTAATAAGGATTCTAGATACAAATGTGGTGTGCAAAAACCAGGATTTAATGTTTGTCCTATTCTAAAAAGATTTCTTAACCCTTTAGAGCAAATGAGTTCTACATTGTGACATATTAGTTAGCTGTCTCTCATAATTCCTAACCCTTCTCTTCTACTCTCCTTACTATCTGTATTAGTCAGGATTCTTTAGAGTGACACAACTTGTAGATGAACCTCTATCTATCTATCTATCTATCTATCTATCTATCTATCTATCTATCTATCTATCTATCTATCTATCTATGTTCTAGAATCCCTGTGAAGTAGGCTCCAATGCCAGTGAAGAAATAAATCTGTGAGGAAAGTAAAAGCAATCAGCCAAAGACCAAAAGTCTCCTTCGTCCATGTCCTCACATGAACTTCCATCAGAAGGTATGACCTAGATTTAAGATGTGTCTTCCCATTTGAAGATCCAAATCAAAGATGCGTGTCTTCAGACCTCAAGCTCTGAATCAAGGGTGTGTGTCTTCCTACCACAAAGGTCCAAACAAGAAGTGGATTCACCCACTTCAAAAGTAAGCAAAAATGATCTATTGTGCCAAGGTCCAGCCTCAGCTTGAGGTGGTTGGCTGAAGAAGAGGTGTCAGGGAGTGTCAAAAACTATGCCCGAAGTCAAACTGTGGGTTCAAGCTGGCAACCTATGTTCTTTCTGCTGGAGACATATTTTCAGTCTGCTTTCTTTCTGTTACGCTTTTCTTTCTTTCTGATCTGCTGCCCCCCCCACTCTGTTCTGCTTGACACAGTTCTCTAAGCAGTTCTCTCTTGCTATTCTAAAAATTTCCTTGGAATGCTCATCTCTTGCAGATCATAAACCCAGTCTTTTATTTTATATACCAATCTAGTCATTTACTCCAGGTTTCCTTTTGATTATCCTACGAATCAGCACCCCTTGACCCCAGCCCCTTAATTCTTAGAAGACAGGAGGTAAACATTTTTATTTTAATATTGCAAAAGAATTCAGAGATCTCCCTGCCTCTGTTAAACAAAGACGATAAGCTAGTTGGGTCAGACCCCATCTTGAAATTACAATTTCTACTACACCTGGACTAAATTAGCTCTGTCCCATGCTGACCATGAACTCTGGAATCTGCCTGAATTTGTTTCTGCCAACCTTTGTATCTTTCAGACAAGCAGGCTCACAGTTTACGTGCCTGTTTCTTTAGATCTGTGAAGCCCCTTATACAATTCAAATTGCATCCTTATATTTTTGCATAGTTGAAAAATTATATATTTTTGAACTCATGTTTTTAAGGTCATTTCCCACATCCTTAAGGGCTGTTCTGAAGGACCCAGTGTTTACTGTTTTGCTAAGACATTAGCCTCGCCTTTGCCTCTTGGACTCCTGCTGTCTCTGATTACCATGGAGTCATTAATGTTAACAGGGAGGACATTCCTCAAAGGAGGAACATAAATATGTACATTATTATACAAACAAGCCATATTCCCACAACATCCACAGACACTCATGATGGCCTACCCCCACCTGGCCCTGTCTCAGGGGCAGGATCCATGTCATTCTACCAAGGGCATGCCAGTCCCAGCATTCATGGAGGTGTACCCTCGGTTTCTGGATTTTAGTTCATTCCAGATACAGTCAAGTTGATAACCAATAATAGCCATCACCTACTCACTCTCTCCTCTTCTCCTCTCATATCTCTGCTCTTTACATTCTTAAACCTTAAGCACATGGCTTACAACACATATTAGTGAGATAGATGTAACCATCAAATCCTACTCCTGATATATTTGACCCGACTATTTCTTTGCTAACCCAAGAGCCACCTGCACTAGGTGTGGAGGAGAGCAATCTTAAGATCCCTTCTTGCTTGATGTGCACTGCGGCATCTTCTTCTTCCACAGTAGAATCATCAGGTTATAGTTTAGTATTTCCATTTTCAATGTTTTGTATTAAATTGATAATATTTTTATCTAATCTCAAGCCTCAAGATAGCATCAATTCTGATGTCAATTTTAGAATTGTTTATTTACAGTTCTAGGTAGTTGTAAAAGAATATATTTTTCTTTTCCTTTCAAACCATGACCTCTACATTGCTGAACTTGCTAGAGGTAAATGCTCCTGTTTATAGATTCCCCCATCATAGTGAGGAAGTCCATGAGCCTCTTCACCAGTCCTCAACTCAAGTTGAGCTGCTTTAGAACTACATTCCCTCAGGGCTACAGGACCACAGCCTTTAAAAGTTCAGTGACGGTTTTTACCGGGAGTCCCACACCCTCGGATCCCGGCCCGCAGCAGCTCTCTGCTCCCAGACCCCGTGGGAGAAAGACCTCACCGCCTCGTCAGGTGGGCACTCCTGAGGCTGCAGATCGGAAGAGACCACCAACACTGCCCACCCCTGCCAACATCCCTGGCCCAAGAGGAAACTGTATACGGCCTTTGGGTTCCTGTGGGGGAGGGCCCAGGAGTGGCAGGACCCCTGCGCCTGAGACACCGCCGGAACCTGAAGGAAACAGACCGGATAAACAGTTCTCTGCACCCAAATCCCGTGGGAGGGAGAGCTAAACCTTCAGAGAGGCAGACACGCCTGGTAAACCAGAAGAGACTGCACTCTGCACACATCTCAGACGCCAGAGGAAAACACCAAACGCCATTTGGAATCCTGGTGCACTGAAGATCCCGGAAAGGGTGGCGCAGATCTTCCTGGTTGCTGCCGCCGCAGAGAGCTCGTGGGCAGCACCCCACGAGCAAACTTGAGCCTCGGGACCACAGGTAAGACCAACTTTTCTGCTGCAAGTGACCTGCCTGGGGAACTCAAGACACAGGCCCACAGGAACAGCTGAAGACCTGTAGAGAGGAAAAACTGCACGCCCAAAAGCAGAACACTCTGTCCCCATAACTGGTTGAAAGAAAAGAGGAAAACAGGTCTACAGCACTACTGACACACAGGCTTATAGGACAGTCTAGCCACTGTCAGAAATAGCAGAACAAAGTAACACTAGAGATAATCTGATGGCGAGAGGCAAGTGCAGGAACCCAAGCAACAGAAACCAAGACTACAGGGCACCATCGGAGCCCAATTCTCCCATCAAAACAAACATGGAATATCCAAACACACCAGAAAAGCAAGATATAGTTTCAAAATCATATTTGATCATGATGCTGGAGGACTTCAAGAAAGACCTGAAGAACTCCCTTAGAGAAACACAGGAAAACATTAATAAACAAGTAGAAGCCTACAGAGAGGAATCGCAAAAATGCCTGAAAGAATTCCAGGAAAACATAAATAAACAAGTAGAAGCCCATAGAGAGGAGACACAAAAATCCCTGAAAGAATTCCAGGAAAACACAATCAAACAGTTGAAGGAATTAAAAATGGAAATAGAGGGGTTGGGGATTTAGCTCAGTGGGTAGAGCGCTTGCCTAGGAAGCGCAAGGCCCTGGGTTAGGTCCCCAGCTCCAAAAAAAAAAAAAAAAAAAAATGGAAATAGAAGCAATCAAGAAAGAACACATGGAAACAACCCTGGATATTGAAAACCAAAAAAAGAGACAAGGAGCTGTAGATACGAGCTTCACCAACAGAATACAAGAGATGGAAGAGAGAATCTCAGGAGCAGAAGATTCCATAGAAATCATTGACTCAACTGTCAAAGATAATGTAAAGCGGAAAAAGCTACTGGTCCAAAACATACAGGAAATCCAGGACTCAATGAGAAGATCAAACCTAAGGATAATAGGTATAGAAGAGAGTGAAAGACTCCCAGCTCAAAGGACCAGTAAATATCTTCAACAAAATCATAGAAGAAAACTTCCCTAACCTAAAAAAAGAGATACCCATAGGCATACAAGAAGCCTACAGAACTCCAAATAGATTGGACCAGAAAAGAAACACCTCCCGTCACATAATAGTCAAAACACCAAACACACAAAATAAAGAAAGAATATTAAAAGCAGTAAGGGAAAAAGGTCAAGTAACATATAAAGGCAGACCTATCAGAATCACACCAGACTTTTCGCCAGAAACTATGAAGGCCAGAAGATCCTGGACTGATGTCATACAGACCCTAAGAGAACACAAATGCCAGCCCAGGTTACTGTATCCTGCAAAACTCTCAATTAACATAGATGGAGAAACCAAGATATTCCATGACAAAACCAAATTTACACAATATCTTTCTACAAATCCAGCACTACAAAGGATAATAACAGGTAAAGCCCAACATAAGGAGGCAAGCTATACCCTAGAAGAAGCAAGAAACTAATCGTCTTGGCAACAAAACAAAGAGAAGAAAAGCACACAAACATAACCTCACATCCAAATATGAATATAACAGGAAGCAATAATCACTATTCCTTAATATCTCTCAACATCAATGGCCTCAACTCCCCAATAAAAGGACATAGATTAACAAACTGGATATGCAACGAGGACCCTGCATTCTGCTGCCCACAGGAAACACACCTCAGAGACAAAGACAGACACTACCTCAGAGTGAAAGGCTGGAAAACAACTTTCCAAGCAAATGGTCAGAAGAAGCAAGCTGGAGTAGCCATTCTAATATCAAATAAAATCAATTTTCAACTAAAAGTCATCAAAAAAGATAAGGAAGGACACTTCATATTCATCAAAGGAAAAAATCCACCAAGATGAACTCTCAATCCTAAATATCTATGCCCCCAAATACAAGGGCACCTACATACGTAAAAGAAACCTTACTAAAGCTCAAAACACACATTGCACCTCACACAATAATAGTAGGAGATTTCAACACCCCTCTCATCAATGGACAGATCATGGAAACAGAAATTAAACAGAGACGTAGACAGACTAAGAGAAGTCATGAGCCAAATGGACTTAACGGATATTTATAGAACATTCTATCCTAAAGCAAAAGGATATACCTTCTTTCTCAGCTCCTCATGGTACTTTCTCCAAAATTGACCATATAATTAGTCAAAAAATGGGCCTCAACAAGTACAGAAAGAAAGAAATAATCCCATGCATGCGATCGGACCACCACGGCCTAAAACTGGTCTTCAATAACAATAAGGGAAGAATGCCCACATATATGTGGAAATTGAACAATGCTCTACTCAGTGATAACCTGGTCAAGAAAGAAATAAAGAAAGAAATTAAAACTTTTAGAATTTAATGAAAATGAAGGTACAACATACCCAAACTTATGGGACACAATGAAAGCTGTGCTAAGAGGAAAACTCATAGCGCTGAGTGCCTGCAGAAAGAAACAGGAAAGAGCATATGTCAGCAGCTTGACAGCACACCTAAAAGCTCTAGAACAAAAGAAGCAAATACACCCAACATGATTAGAAGGCAGGAAATAATCATACTCAGAGGTGAAATCAAGTAGAAACAAAAAGAACCATAGAAGGAATCAACAGAACCAAAAGTTGGTTCTTTGAGAAAATCAACAAGATAGATAAACCCTTAGCCAGACTAATGAGAGGACACAGAGAGTGTGTCCAAATTAACAAAATCAGAAATGAAAAGGGAGACATAACTACAAATTCAGAGGAAATTCAAAAAATCATCAGATCTTACTATAAAAGCCTATATTCAACAAAACTTGAAAATCTGCAGGAAATGGACAATTTCCTAGACAGATACCAGGTACCGAAGTTAAATCAGGAACAGATAAACCAGTTAAACAACCCCATAACTCCTAAGGAAATAGAAGCAGTCATTAAAGGTCTCCCAACCAAAAAGAGCCCAGGTCCAGACGGGTTTAGTGCAGAATTCTATCAGACCTTCATAGAAGACCTCATACCAATATTATCCAAACTATTCCACAAAATTGAAACAGATGGAGCACTACCGAATTCCTTCTATGAAGCCACAATTACTCTTATACCTAAACCACACAAAGACCCAACAAAGAAAGAGAACTTCAGACCAATTTCCCTTATGAATATCGATTTAAAAAATACTCAATAAAATTCTGGCAAACCAATCCAAGAGCACATCAAAAACAATCATCCACCATGATCAAGTAGGCTTCATCCCAGGCATGCAGGGATGGTTTAATATACGGAAAACCATCAACGTGATCCATTATATAAACAAACTGAAAGAACAAAACCACATGATCATTTCATTAGATGCTGAGAAAGCATTTGACAAAATTCAACACCCCTTCATGATAAAAGTCCAGGAAAGAATAGGAATTCAAGGCCCATACCTAAACATAGGACAAAACGGCAACCAACAGATTGGGAAAAGATCTTTACCAATCCTACAACAGATAGAGGGCTTATATCCAAAATATACAAAGAACTCAAGAAGTTAGACAGCAAGGAGACAAATAACCCTATTAAAAAAATGGGGTTCAGAGCTAAACAGAGAATTCACAGCTGAGGAATGCGAATGGCTGAGAAACACCTAAAAAGAAATGTTCAACATCTTTAGTCATAAGGGAAATGCAAATCAAAACAACCCTGAGATTTCACCTCACACCAGTGAGAATGGCTAAGATCAAAAACTCAGGTGACAGCAAATGCTGGCGAGGATGTGGAGAAAGGGGAACACTCCTCCATTGTTGGTGGGGTTGCAGACTGCTACAACCATTCTGGAAATCAGTCTGGAGGTTCCTCAGAAAATTGGACATTGAACTGCCTGAGGATCCAGCTATACCTCTCCTGGGCATATACCCAAAAGATGCCCCAACATATAAAAAAGACACATGCTCCACTATGTTCATAGCAGCCTTATTTATAATAGCCAGAAGCTGGAAAGAACCCAGATGCCCTTCAACAGAGGAATGGATACAGAAAATGTGGTACATCTACACAATGGAATATTACTCAGCTATCAAAAACAAGGACTTTATGAAATTCGTAGGCAAATGGTTGGAACTGGAAAATATCATCCTAAGTGAGCTAACCCAATCACAGAAAGACATACATGGTATGTACTCATTGATAAGTGGCTATTAGCCCAAATGCTTGAGTTACCCTAGATGCCTAGAACAAATGAAACTCAAGACGGATGATCAAAATGTGAGTGCAGATCGCTCATGAGAGACACAGCCAGAATACAGCAAATACAGAGGCGTATGCCAGCAGGAAACCACTGAACTGAGAACGGGACCCCTGTTGAAGGAATCAGAGAAAGAACTGGAAGAGCTTGAAGGAGCTCATGACCCCATATGTACAGCAATGCCAACCAACCAGAGCTTCCAGGGACTAAGCCACTACCCAAAGACTATACATGGACTGACCCTGGACTCTGACCTCGTAGGGTTGCAAATGAATATCCTAGTAAGAGCACCAGTGTGGGGAAGCCCTGGGTCCTGCTAAGACTGAACCCCTAGTGAACTAGACTGTTGGGGGAGAGGGCAGCAAGGGGGGGAGGGTTGGGAGGGGAACACCCATAAGGAAGGGGAGGGGGGAGGGGGATGTTTGCCCGGAAACCGGGAAAGGGAATAACATTCGAAATGTATATAAGAAATACTCAAGTTAATAATAATTAAAAAAAAAAAGCCATATACAGCAAACCAGTTGCTAACATTAAACTAAATGGAGAGAAACTTGAAGCAATCCCACTAAAATCAGGGACTAGACAAGGCTGCCCACTCTCTCCCTACTTATTCAATATAGTTCTTGAAGTTCTAGCCAGAGCAATCAGACAACAAAAGGAGGTCAAGGGGATACAGATCGAAAAGAAGAAGTCAAAATATCACTATTTGCAGATGATATGATAGTATATTTAAGTGATCCCAAAAAGTTCCACCAGAGAACTACTAAAGCTGATAAACAACTTCAGCAAAGTGGCTGGGTATAAAATTAACTCAAATAAATCAGTAGCCTTCCTCTACACAAAAAGAGAAACAAGCCGAGAAAGAAATTAGGGAAACGACACCTTCATAATAGACCCAAATAATATAAAAGTACCTCGGTGTGACTTTAACCAAACAAGTAAAAGATTTGTACAAGCCTCTGAAGAAAGAAATTGAAGAAGACCTCAGAAGATGGAAAGATCTCCCATGCTCATGGATTGGCAGGATTAATATAGTAAAAATGGCCATTTTACCAAAAGCGATCTACAGATTCAATGCAATCCCCATAAAAATACCAATCCAATTCTTCAAAGAGTTAGACAGAACAATTTGCAAATTCACATGGAATAACAAAAAACCCAGGATAGCTAAAACTATCCTCAACAATAAAAGGACTTCAGGGGTATCACTATCCCTGAACTCAAGAAGTATTACAGAGCAATAGTGATAAAAACTGCATGGTACTGGTACAGAGACAGACAGATAGACCAATGGAATAGAATTGAAGACCCAGAAATGAACCCACACACCTATGGTCACTTGATTTTTGACAAAGGAGCCAAAACCATCCAATGGAAAAAAGATAGCATTTTCAGCAAATGGTGCTGGTTCAACTGGAGGTCAACATGTAGAAGAATGCAGATCGATCCATGCTTATCACCCTGTACAAAGCTTAAGTCCAAGTGGATCAAGGACCTCCACATCAAACCAGACACACTCAAACTAATAGAAGAAAAACTAGGGAAGCATCTGGAACACATGGGCACTGGAAAAAATTTCCTGAACAAAACACCAATGGCTTATGCTCTAAGATCAAGAATCGACAAATGGGATCTCATAAAACTGCAAAGCTTCTGTAAGGCAAAGGACACTGTGGTTAGGACAAAACAGCAACCAACAGATTGGGAAAAGATCTTTACCACTCCTACAACAGATAGAGGCCTTTTATACAAAATATACAAAGAACTCAAGAAGTTAGACCGCAGGGAGACAAATAACCCTATTAAAAATGGGGTTCAGAGCTAAACAAAGAATTCACAGCTGAGGAATGCCGAATGGCTGAGAAACACCTAAAGAAATGTTCAACATCTTTAGTCATAAGGGAAATGCAAATCAAAAACAACCTGAGATTTCACCTCACACCAGTGAGAATGGCTAAGATCAAAAACTCAGGTGACAGCAAATGCTGGCGAGGATGTGGAGAAAGAGGAACACTCCTCCATTGTTGGTGGGGTTGCAGACTGGTACAACCATTCTGGAAATCAGTCTGGAGGTTCCTCAGAAAATTGGACATTGAACTGCCTGAGGATCCAGCTATACCTCTCTTGGGCATATACCCAAAAGATGCCCCAACATATAAAAAAAGACACATGCTCCACTATGTTCATAGCAGCCTTATTTATAATAGCCAGAAGCTGGAAAGAACCCAGATGCCCTTCAACAGAGGAATGGATACAGAAAATGTGGTACATCTACACAATGGAATATTACTCAGCTATCAAAAACAAGGACTTTATGAAATTCGTAGGCAAATGGTTGGAACTGGAAAATATCATCCTGAGTGAGCTAACCCAATCACAGAAAGACATACATGGTATGCACTCATTGATAAGTGGCTATTAGCCGAAATGCTTGAATTACCTTAGATGCCTAGAATAAATGAAACTCAAGATGGATGATCAAAATGTGAATGCTTCACTCCTTCTTTAAAAGGGGAACAAGAATACCCTTGGCAGGGAAGAGAGAGGCAAAGATTAAAACAGAGACTGAAGGAACACCCATTCAGAGCCTGCCCCACATGTGGCCCATACACATACAGCCACCCAATTAGACAAGATGGATGAAGCAAAGAAGTGCAGACCGACAGGAGCCGGATGTAGATCGATCCTGAGAGACACAGCCAGAACACAGCAAATACAGAGGCGAATGCCAGCAGCAAACCACTGAACTGAGAATAGGACCCCCGTTGAAGGAATCAGAGAAAGAACTGGAAGAACTTGAAGGGGCTCGAGACCCCATATGTACAACAATGCCAAGCAACCAGAGCTTCCAGGGACTAAGCCAGTATGTAAAGGCTATATATGGACTGACCCTGGACTCTGACCTCATAGGTAGCAATGAATATCCTAGTAAGAGCACCAGTGGAAGGGGAAACCCTGGGTCCTGCTAAGACTGAACCCCCAGTGAGCTAGATTGTTGGGGGGAGGGCGGCAAGGGGGGGAGGATGGGGAAGGGAACACCCATAAGGAAGGGGAGGGGTGAGGGGGATGTTTGCCCGGAAACTGGGAAAGGGAATAACACTCGAAATGTATATAAGAAATACTCAAGTTAATTAAAAAAAAAAAAGTTCAGTGACTTACTATGTTTATGGATAGTTGAATGGTGTCTATTAATTAGTTCAAAAGAGAGAAGGTTGATCAGGTGTGAAGTGTGTACCTTTGAGGAGAAAGGGGGATTGACACCCTATTTCCTAAGAAATCCAACTAGAAATTCTCAAAAGAAAAAAAAATACCCAGAGTATAAAGACCACAATTCCTTATTCCTCTTAGCAGAAATTTGATAAATGCTAAACATGAATCTGTATACAGGATACTCTTCTCACTCCATCAGGCTAGTATGTTAAAGCTATCCATACTATTTAATTATCATTCACACTAGCTATCTGTTTTTATCCTTTGAACGTGAGGGCTTTTATTCAAACCTGTATTAAAAGTCACCACACACACACACACACACACACACACAAACACACACACACACACACTTGCAGACGTAGTCTGTTAAAATGATTTCATGTCAACTAAATATCAGAACAAGTAATTACATTTAGGGTGTTCACTTTCAAAGACACTACGTTACCGGGTAAATTTAATTGGGACTCACAGGAGAGTTTTCAGGGTTCCAACCTCAAATGCCCTTTAATATAAACTCCACTGTATATGGTACACATACAGTGTGTGTGTCCAGGAGCTAAAGAAAAGATTCAAATGTTTTCTTCTAGCAAGATTCAAAATTAATCTGTTTTTAAATTCTAAGACTATATAAATGAAACTAGAAAAGCCATATATGTAGTACTGGGAGCAAGGGTGTGACATAATTGTGTATCAGAATTTCCTAAGACCTTTCTAGAAAAATCTTCTTTAAGCATTGTCCTATTCTGTTCCTATCTGTACATTCAAACAGAACTGTATTCCCTCTTCCCCCTGAACCAATGCCCTTCAGTCTTAGGTGCTGAGGTGGGTCCCCTACCGGTGCTGGCATCCTTGGACAGATGAGCCCAAGAGATACCACTTGACCATTGTTTCTTACTTTATGCCCCAGGGACACAGCAGTATATAGCTCAGTTTGGGGAGGATATGGACTATTGGACTGTTGAGAGAAGACTAGAGGCTTCTACTTGATTTTAGAACTTGACTTTTGCAAAAGTGAATGTGATAATCACTAGGGCAGGTGACCCCATCAGCCCCCCTGACCACTTCCACAGGGAACACAAAGTTGAGTCAAAGACATGACTGTATCTGTGCTAAGTAGGAATCAAGGGCAAAGACCACACATTCACTCTTTTGTTCTCTGAACTTACTACAATGCCTAGCCCATGTTAAATATTGTCTTATTTGCTTTCTTATGGCTGTGATAAAATACCTTGACAAAAGCACCTTGAGGGGGAATGGCTTTCCTTTGACTTAACAAAGCCAGAGTGATGTAGTCCATCACTGTGAGGAAGTCTTGGTGTGTGTGGAAGACCCAGTGGGAGGTGCAGGAGTCTGCTAGTCACGTTGCATCAGCAGTCAGAAAGTGAAGAGTGAACAGGAAGTGGGGCCAAACTACAAAGCCTCAAAGCCCACCCCAATGACATTCCTCTTACAGTAAGACTCTACATCTTAAGCATTCCACAACTTACCCAATGTCATCAGCTGGGAACCAAGTGTTCAAACACATGAGACCATAAGGAACAGTTTACACTCAAACCACAACACTTACCAAGTGCCAAGATCAATACAATCCTGTTTGACCTCCAAGATCGAAATTATGCCACAGTTTATATTTCTCATTAGACTAAGTAATGTGTAAATGACTGTGGGTAAAATGCCTATATTTGTTTCATACAGCAGAAATATAGACTAGGAGAAATGTAGACATATATGAACACATGTACCTTGTGCCTATGCCCTTCCTACTTATATACATTTATTACACTTTTCTCTTGTTCTTTAGAAAGTTTGTTAGACACTGAATAATTTTAAAAAAGCTAATCTAATGCAAGATGTTATGAAAATTTTAATAAGATTGAGTTTTAGATTGAGTTCATCTGATGTGAAAATTCATCTTCAGTGCTGCCTTCAATATTAAGTAATGTGCCACAGGCAATTTATCTATCAAAATATTCAATATTGTGTGGGCAATTAATGAATATTCACTGGGTTTCATTAAGTATAGATAGAAGTATTTGTAACCTGAAATGTATCTAAAACTTGTATATCCTTTCAGATAAGGATCATCAAATGCTTGAAAAACAAGACTTGTTGCATTAATCAACAGGAGCCATGTGTTAGCCTTGCTTGCTACTTTATGCACAAACATTTTCAGTAGATACATTTTTAAAGCTCGATATTGTTTGTTCAAAGCCGTGAAAAATGAAGCGGTATTATCCTCCCTGAATTTATTCTGCTTTCCCTTGGTGCTGTGACCCAAAAGAAAAGGAACATTTTATGAACTATAAGAAAATTTTTTATGGCTACTATGAGGATAAAACTCTATTCTGGAGAGATCTTTCTAGTGTATATCTGATTTCCCAAATATGAAAATAGTCCTTTTAAAAGACAATATGTCTGAAATATATCTATGTATTTTTCAGTGTTTTGAGAATTTCTTTTCCTGTGAAGTGATGGGTGATAAATAGCTATTGTTAAGTAAGCAATCAGAAATAAAGGGAGGCTAACCCTTGCTAAGAGGCCAACAGAACACATGTCACAGGGTGGAATGGATCAGGATGGAGTTCACAATAGCACTCTCAACAGAGAAGGACCATGATAGTAACTAGCCCGTAGGAAATCAGTGCTGTTAGAACTGGTTAATATTTGGACCAAGTATTCAGTGAGTCACCATTCAACTCTCCTCTACTTACAGCAACTCTACCTAAGTTTTGACCTTTTGCCAGTCTCCAAGCTACAAATTTAAAAAAAATCAATAGATCTTACTCAACTCCATTTTGTAGGCTATGAAGTAGGTAGGATAATTGTATCTAGTTCTTTGGGTTTACTGGACACTCTTTCCCTCACTAGTCAGATAAATTCATGGAACACTTTGCACTGAAATTTCCTCTGTAAAATGCTCAAGATCCATTCTTTTCTCTTTACCACCTATCAGCCAAAGCCAATAAGAACACAGACAGTAGAATATTAGCTATGGCTCTAACATGAAAGCAAAAATATTTTGGTGTAGGGTCCAAATAAGTACCAGCCTTGCACAGAAGCTGCCACACAGAGCCCACAGAGCACCTCTGCTTAAAGTTTCATCTTGAATGGTGAGAGGTGATACTCTGATTTTTCTGGACTACAAGGTTGTATAGCTTCGGTGAGAGCATTCTTTACTTGGTAATAGGTAGTATTCACTAGCCTGCATCTCTATCAAGTTATATAAACCCCGAAGTTCCCTGCCTATGTTTTTTGCAGCATGCAAGATCCCAGAGAGCCTATGGATCTTATGCTGCTCTTGTATCTCTTTTTGCTAACAGGAATCATATTCAATGCCCTTTGTATTTCTCTTTGGTAACAGAGATTACATTCAACTACCCTACTAGAGAATTAACTTTTAAAATGCACAGAAGGCAGGAGATCATTTAGCTAGACCCCCAAAGCCTTAAAGGACAGGCAGGCACATGCTTTAGTAAAAGGAGTCCCACAGGTTTACATGTAAATTCCATCGAACTTTCCAAAACTGGGTAGAGCAGGTCAGTGGTACTTACCTTGTCTTGTTAATTTACTGTGATGTGGTGATATCCACGGGGAATCAATCTCACATAGGTCTGTGAATATCTTCCTGCATTGACTCTTCTGTTCATCTCTGTTGGAGGTGTTTGAGACTTCATTTCCTCCCATGGCCATAAATATCCTACTCAATCCCTATGAAATTATTAAAAAGGACACTGTTTTAATTTGGTTTCTATTGCTGAACACTATTCTATTGATAAAACACTGTGACCAAAGGCAACTTGGGAAGAAAAGGGTTTGTTTCTGTTTATAGCATTTTGTCCATCACTGAAGAAAGCCAAGGCAGGAACTCAAGGAAGGAGCCTGGAGGCAGAACCTGAAGCAGAGATCATAGAGGAGCATGGCTTACCGTCTTGCCTTCCACGGCTTTCTCAAGACTTATACAACCTAGACCCACCTGGATAGGGGTGACCCTCCTTCCCCCAGACATGTTACACAGTCCAATCTGATGGAAGCAATTCCTTGATAGATGTTTCCTCTTGTGAGGTGACCCTAGCTTGTGACACATTAACAGAAACAACTAACTAGCATGGGCTGGCTGAATTGGACTCATCAACTCACAGGGTAACTAGGTTAATTCCTACATGTTTTTCAAGGAAACTCACCAAACGACTGGATCTTTACCCAATGTCCACTTCTGACATCGTATTACCCTAAAAGGGTAGCTCGCTTCCCACTTTCCTCATGACACAGAGGGCTGGGGATTCCTTCTTACTACACATGTGTGAGAAGTCAATACCATGGTTGTGCTTTTCTAGGTCACTGTTAATAAGTACTGACAAGATCCCTGTAAGCATTTTATTTCTGTTATACTGAAAAACATATTGTACTTCAGTTCCTCTTTTTTAAATGTTTGAGAGAGTCTGCATTCATAATAGAAGAGACAGAAGATAGAGACTGTGACTTAGGGACACAGTACCTGTAACAGCTTACTCTGTGGATTTAATAATATGTTCTTTCTTAAGCAGTGTCCTCCTTCTGCATCTATGCCTGATACCCACCGAGAGATAGTCTGATTTGTAACACTTATAATGAAGGTGAATGGCAACTAGCATCAGGCAAATAAGTGTAAAATCTATCATTGCAATGAAAGCAAGGGGACTTCCCTGACATCTATCAACACTTCTGATAAGCCATTGATGTTTTTGAAAGAACAGGGTGTACCCAACCATCAGTTGCTTTCTGTATTTTGACCTGATGTATATTTCTGTGACGGTCTCTATTTGCTACAAAAATATGCTTCTTTGATAAAGGGTGAGAGCCATGCTTATCTGTGGATATAAAAATGAGCCTTTAGAATGTAGCTGGGAATGATACTGACTTAGGATTGTGGCAGTAGTATGTTCTCCTCTAGTGTTCATGACCCCACCAGGTAGGTGGTCTGGCCTACAGAACCAGGGATGAACTCCTCCTCTTGAGCAGGTTTTATGTTTAATTAGATAGGAATCAGTTACCCCCAAAATAAAAGTGCCACTATTGAACCCTTGGGGACATTTTGCCATAATGGTACTGTTCTGGTTTGTAAGCATTACATTTGGGTAGAGCTGTTGATAGCTTTTCTCCCCATGGCAGTTTGAATGGCACCTTCAGATTCTATAAAATGACAAAACTAGTTGACGTTCAACACAAATGAGGCAAATTTCTCCTGTCCCATTCCTGTCCCTGATTTTCTCTCAGAACCTAGATTTCTCTCTGCACCAGAAAACACAATGAATACCTTTATGCGCTGCCTTGCAAAACCAAAGAACAATGACTTACCAGTCCCAGGCAGGAGCTGGAGATCTTTAAACTACAGCTAAAAACAGTGGCTCAGAAGAGAATGGTGGAATTGAGCTTTGGCTGTAATTCTCCCAGAGGTTGTTGGTAGATGCCCTCAGTAGTTCATTTCATGAGGGGTATATAGCATCTGGAACTCACTGGGAGGAGAAGGAAGATCTTTGGGACTTTTTGTTTTGCCCCATGAGGCCACATAAAACACAATCCACTTATATACCTGATTCTGAGAAGTCCACCAGAGCCCAATAAAGAAGCCTTGCTCCAAGTTACAGTCTTTTTTCTCTTCTAAGTCCTGATAGGTCTTTATGCTTGAAGGTGCACAGCTTCCAAAGAAATAGACTGAACTAAACTGGATCTTACACCAGAAAACAAAATGTATATGTGGACAAGTTATTTGAAGGCTGAAATAGCATGGGATATGTACCTGACAGGCGCCTGTAACTTTAATTTTTCAAATCCTATTTTTAATGATGGTTCTTAAACACTTTAACCTCATTTTTAGCCTACCATCCACCAGAGGTCATGGAAAAGAAAGGATACAGGGGAAGTGAACCTGTTTAGAAAGTTCTTTGGAGCAACTCCTGTCTGTGTTGTCTGGAAGTCAGCAGTGGCAGCTCGATTCACTCACAAATACTTCATGATACACTAACAGTCCAGTTCAGTAGAATTGGGATAGCAAACAGGAATCAGCAGTGGTGGTACCACCTAGCAGGAACAGCCAGGCAGCAGCAGCAGCAGCAGCAGCAGCAGCAGCAGCAGCAGCAGCAGCAGCAGCAGCAGCACAAGTCAGCCGGAGGAACCAGGGAGGAATGCCAGGGGAAGTGCTCTGCCTCTCTCAGCAAAGCAAAGATCAGTGAAGACTTAAGACCAACAAGCACTTAACTATGCAAGCAAGCCCAGCTCAGCCTCTATCTCTGTCCATCAAGGAGTTCTGTAGGGAGAGTTTCCCTAATTGTCAATTGACTAATAAGGACAGCAGAAGCTAATCACTGGGTGAAGCTATGGAGGTGGGTTTCTCAGGCAGGACAGAATGGAAGGACAGAGAGGATTGGAAGTCAGACCAGAAGGGGAGTAGAGAAGCTGCAGACATGTAGGTCTCTCCAGGCACCGATAGTCTGTAGCCTCCACAGACAACTGCATAGGCCAAGGAGAATGGGGCAGGATATTCTTGTCCCAGCCTTTGAGTTATCTGGTCAGTTTTAAAATATAAAGTTCTCTAAAGAGACTAAAGAGAGCTGGGTGAGACGGCCATTGAGGCGCTGGGCAAGCAGCAAGTGGAGACCAGGAAAGCTACCATGGGAGCTGAGTGAAATTGGAGTGGTCACTGGTGGCTTGGTGGAACTAGCTGCGAGAGCAAGACAGCAGAGCTCTCTTGAGGGAGAAGGAGCAAGCATGAGCTGCGGTTCTGGGAAAATACCAGCCCACTGCATGGTGGCAACGGCTGTTCTCTGAGCATAGCCTAGAAGGTGCTCCCAGCATTTGTGGGAAAGGTGTTAGCTAGCAGGCAGGTAACTGCTAGTCACAGAGACTAGCTGGAACTAGTGTGGCTTTTTAGAAATTACCTGCAACAAAGTTCTGATTATATCACTCTAAACATCATATGTCCCCCATGGGTCTTGCCTCAGTACCGGTCTTGCCTAAGCATGTGCATCTGTCTGTCTCAGCTGACATTACTCTGCCATTTTGCATAAGCATGTACATCTGTCTGTCTTGTTTGACAACACTCTGCCTATCAGCTGGAGTCCAAGGAAGCACCAAAAAAGTCAAAGCACACCATCAAGGTATTTGGTGCTTTTCTCTCTATGGAATCCCAACAAATGCAGTTCAACTATGCAATGTAAGGCTACGTTCATGTTGTTAGAAAAGAACACTTCATCACATGTTCTTCCATGTGCTTGCTTTAGCAGAACATCCTTTCACCTATGTCTGCTTCTGCTAAATGTTCCCTCATGAGTCTGCCTTAGTCTTTCACCTGTGTCCACTTCAGCTTAACATCACTTCACATGTTTGCCTCAGCAAAACACCATTCAACTGACTTTCCAAAGAAACCCTTAAGTTTCCACTTCAGGGGCCTTTCTTACTGGCCAACCCAATTACATCTTATTATCCTTATTATGCACAACCATAGAAAACTGCATACTATGCAAATCAGTGTAATAGTTACAAAAATAACTAAATCTCTTAAAATGAAAGAATTTGTTGAGAAGATAGCTTTCAGGACCACTGAATGTAGGTTAGAACAATGTGAAAAATAACCAGAGCCCAGGGGTCTTTGAAAAACCAGACAATAGGGGACAGAAATGTTAGGCAGCTGAAGTGGAGTCTCTTTTAGATGGTAGCGTCACCCCTGGGTTGGCAGGCTAAGCAAGCCATGGGGAAGCAAGGTGATAACCAGCATTCCTCCATGCCCTCTGCACCAGTTCCTGCCTCATGGGTCCTGCTTTATTTTGTGTCTGCCCTGACTTGCCTCAGTGATGGATTATGAAGGGATTCATGTACTACAGGGTGCTTCCCACTGGACTTTGGACTAGATACAGACCACACCCAAACACTAATTTCCAAATTCAAATAAACACCGAAGAGA
This sequence comes from Rattus rattus, assembly GCF_011064425.1. Classification (NCBI taxonomy): domain Eukaryota; kingdom Metazoa; phylum Chordata; class Mammalia; order Rodentia; family Muridae; genus Rattus; species Rattus rattus. The sequence goes on from NC_046156.1 coordinate 97,688,519, forward strand.
TCTTTTATTAAGCAAGGCAAAGAGACAAAGTGACTGAATCTGAATTGGGCAGAAATAGCAGCAAATAGCTTTGCAAGTATCAAAGAGAAGAAAAAGGGAAGGTCTGTATTAGAACGAGCTAGGATGAGTTGGTAAATTCTGGTTGTGTATCTTACAAGGTTAGTCAAAATAATGAATTTTGCTGCTCGAGACCTTGATGTTTTGATAAATGGACCTCAGAAATAAGTCAGGCATAAAAAATTGGCCAAGTAAATGAATGGACCTTGGAGGTTAGCTTTAGGGAGGCAATCTAACTGTTTAGCAAGGGAGAGGGAACACGAGAGGACAAGACCTGATTTCCCAATGTTTGCCATGCTTGGGCCTGTGTTTACTGTGCTCAGGCCTGCTAGATCACTTCATATTGTGCTGCAGATGTGTAAGCTAAATAACCCCCCCCAGCTGCTTATGATCATGGTATTTTATCAGAGCAATAAAAACCCTAATTAAAGCCATGACTAAAATGCATAAGGAGCTAAGGACTGTTTCTTGAAACTATACTATAAACTTGTTCTACTCTAAAAATACAGTCTTCTAAAAATTTCATGAAAGCTTATTCAGAACCACAATCTAGGAAAAACACTTCAGTAACATTGAACCTACCAGGTAACATGGGTTTTATATCATAGCCCAGGCCTGCCCAGTGCTTTCTCTTTCTCTAACCTCAGAGGGTACTGCAAAAGCTTTAGAACATCTATAATACTACAATGGCATACTGTGGACTGAGGGGCTAATGAGATATACCAGGACATGTGGTCTAGGCACACACTGCAAGACCTTTCTGTTACCATCATCCAAACTAGATGACAGAAAACAGATGTGGTACAAGTTTATGCTTCTCTGTCCTTTCAGCTTTTGGTGATAGTCCTATTCTCTCAGAAACATTGAAATAGTGTTTTCTTAGTTGTTACAATAAGGAGGAATGACAACAATGAGATGTGACTGGCCATTCTAACAATACACCTTAATCACTGGTCTAAGAAACAAATACCTGTATGTTATAAGCAAAAAAAATGACCACATTAAGATCTATTGTAGACATTTTCCCAAAGAATTTATGAAAATGTACAGGAACATGAAAAGATGCTCAACATGAAAATCTAAAATCTTCTATACCTGAGTCTTTGAAGAACCGGATATGCTGGTACTTTTAATTTTCTCACAATAGACATCCATGATTTGACTGTTTAATCCCCCAGCAACTTCCCACCAGGCATGACTCATTCAGAAGAAATCACTACACATGAACATTATCACCAGTAGCTAGAGGAATAAAATGCCCTATCTTGATTTTTCCAAATCTGTACTCACCAACACTTAGGTGCTGGGAACAATGGAATTTGTCTCTAAAGAATCAACTGCTGTCTTAAGTACAGTCAGGTGTAAGGTGGGCATTGCAAAATATAGATGAAAATTAAAATCAATGGTAGTATTTAGCTTCTTACCAGAAGAAGCTTTCCCAGTTAACAGGCTGCACTAAGATATCTGTGAGGTGTGTAGAGTTTTTGGGCTAGACATCTACTCTTCAGGGGATGCACTGATTGCTTTTGTTAAATAGAAGGACTCCCTTTGTTCCATCATTGTTTCTTGCACTTCCATTTTATGCTTAGTTGGTGAAGCGTTAAGTCTACAAGCTAAACTCCAATTACAACCTTCTCATAGAAACCAGACCATATTATGATGGAAGAAACAGGGAGAGGATTAGGGCGGAATGCTTAATGATTCCTTCAAATCACTATCATTTTAAGGTATGAAAGAAAATTTAATTAAATGAGTTAAAATAATAATCCCATGCCTTACTCAAGTTCTAGATGGGAGAATCTTGTGTTTAGAGACTAGATTTCAAATATGCCACATGCTTGTAATTCCAGCACTTAAAATGCTGAGGCAGGAGGATTATGCGTTGCAGACAAACCTGGGCAACCTTGTTAAACACTGTATGAAAGAGGGAGGAGAAGGGGGAAAAGGAAGAAGGAAAGAAGAGTAAATGTTAGATTTGAACTGAAGGGTTGTTGGTTTGGAGTTCAGAGACAAAGGCTCCTATGTGAGATGCTCAGGGAAGCCCATTTTAAACACTGATTGTCACTGGGCTTTGGACTTACTCTTTGTAGAAAGTACATATTTAAAGACTAGAGTATCTAACAGTCTTGTGTCTAGATTTTAATGCAATGTTGTATTGAATATGATTTAGGTAATTATAAGAAACTGTAATTTCAAGAACCACTGGGTATCAGTAAGTATTCATATGTCAATTAATGGGATCTGTTTACATGGCATTGGTCAAAGGCTGTTAGTACTTGTCTGCTCCCAGCCTGTCAGAATGTTATTGTTCAGAAGGTCCTGTAGAATTGTCAATAAAGGAAGGCACGCTCATTCCTGTGTCTAAGGTCTACCACTACCCAAATGGAAAGGGCTTTGATGTGACGTGTTCATTCCCTGAAAAGATTTTCTCTTGAGAAGAGAGACACATTTCCATTTGAGTGATAACAGAGATACAAGATACCATGGACAAGGATGGAGAGCAGCTGAATGAAGAGTTGATGTAGGCAGATAAAGGCTATAAAATTATGGATGATTGAACATGAATAAGTAGTAACAAGAAAAACAACCTTCTTAGAGGAAGCTTTACTTCACAGGGAAGATAACAGACTTTTGAAGTCTGCTTTAAAAGCTACAAAGAGAACAAAAATGAACCAGTATACAAGCCCACGTTGACACCATGTGTTGAGGCTAGTTGAAATACTTGTTTGTACAGCTAAATGTGAAGGCTTGGTGAAAACACTTCAGAGACTTTGCACATAGGTGGCACTTTTAGATTAGTTCCTTTGTTCTTCCAAGGTTAAATTTCTTACAGACTATTTTAATCTCTTTACTCCCAGAATGGACTGGCACTAGCCAGACAGGTCTTACTCTGCAGTCTCACCAGCACGCTGGACAGCACCGAAGACCCATGGATGGTTTAATAAATTGTCGGCACAAATTGAATTGTTTCAGGATTTTTGCAGCTCTTCTGTGTGTTAATCTTTAGCAAGAGAAGTGCATTTTTATTGAATTTCTTCTGTTAAAATATGGCAGTAACTCACCAAAATATGAAGAGGAACATTCTGGTTGACTGTTTATAGCAACGCTCCGGGTATAATTACTTGTCAGCTCTTGACGAGCTCTATCTGCTTTCGGATGTAAGGATAAGGATAAGAGGTGCGAGTTACAGAACTGAGCCAGGTAATTATGCGTGCTACAGAGAACAGCAGATGGAAGAAAACAGTATAAAAATATAATAAGAACCATAATCATTGTTCTTTACAGAATGTAAAGTCTATTTAGAGAAAAGGACAACTGAAGCAAGCAGATATGGGGAAGTCACACATTCCTTCCAATAACAGGGCTATTTTGACAATGATGGAAGGCGTTACCACCGTTACCAACAAAACATAATTAAGCCTCATTATCCCTTATTTTTGTTTGGCTATCCCAAGAGAAGGGTTTTTGTTCAAATCTCCCTGACAAAGTCACTCTCATCTAGCTAATTTGAAAAATGTACTTTAGTGTCAGGATCAGGAAATAGGGCAGAAATCAGTATGAATATGTATCAGTGGATATGACCTATGGAAAAATATGTCAGATATACCGCTAACGTAGCATCTGAAAGTAGTTCATTGTCTCTTTACCACATGGGACATTTTTCATTCAGACTGTATGAAAAGACCCGGGAGTTGCTGGAAATGGTGACTTCAGGCAGATGGGATGGATTCTGAAGAACTAAGCATAAGAAGCGTACTTGGCCTTTGACTTTTGCTATCTCTGCTTGTTCTGCCTCCCCAGGATGAAAATGAGCCACTTCCTATTCATTCCTTTCATTTGTCATTGTGCACAGTAATTTTATGTTTTTAGACCTGAATGGTAATGAATTTTTTAAATTAAGGATGATAATGGTAAATTAAAAAAAATAATAACCAAGATCCCATTATCATCCAAAAAGAAGGAGCTGTCTAAAGGAGACATTGAGAAGCCAAAGGCTTTTAATACTTAATACACTCTTATTCAAGTAAATAAGAATTTCTGTGGATGAAGGGACAGAAAGTATTTTAAAACAAGGCTTTCATTGGTCTGAGAAATGACACAGTGGGGAAAGATAGCTGTTTCTCTGATACATGGGAGGAAGGAAAGAACCAACTTCCACATGTTATCTTTTGACCTCTACCTATGTGCCAAGGCATGTGTACAAAAGGTTACACATGGAGATAGATAGATAGATAGATGATAGATAGATAGATAGATAGATAGATAGATAGATAGATAGACAGACAGTTAGACAAACTAACAAGTAAATAAATACAATTAAAACTTTTAAGTTGTTTTAAAAGTATAATTTATCTGTTTAATGGTTGCTGATTCTGTTTCTGGTCTTGCTAATAGATTGTGCTAATATCAGACAAGGAATGATCCTTACAGTTTAATATTGAAAATCTGTGTGGAATGTTACTCATACAAAGAGTGGGGGAAAGAAAGGAAGGAGGAAACGTAGCACACAAAGAAGGAAGGGGAAGGGAAGGGTAGGAGGAGGGAAGAAGATAGAAGATTCCTAAACAACGAAGACTTGGGAATTCATGTGCCTTCACTGATATGTTTAAATCTAGAAAAAATAATTGAAAACAAAATGACTAAACTCATTCTGTCAATCACTTCAAGGCATGCAATAGGGGTCTTCTACCATATCTTGCCATTATAACAGCAAAGATGAGAAAAGATACAGAGATGGGACACAGTTTCAGAGCTTCACTCTTGGGTCCTGTGTCTGATCCTTTGTTACTTTCTGCCTTTGCTTTCTCCCCTGTACATCTGGGATATAATAGTCATATACTACTCACACCCTAAGCACTCTATGTACAAGATTGGAGCAAAGAATTTAAGAGCAATGCATACCTCAACAGAAAATGGACTCTAACAGGTGCTTAGCAACATGTACACCCCTACAACAGCTCACGACACTTCCTTCCCTTTATGGCTTCCCCATCCCTTGCTGCACCCACCATTGCTTTACTCCCAAACACTTTAACCTTTCTGTTCCTAAGTCTTATCAAGATCTGAAAAGGTTCTACTACCCTTTTGTCTTTCCCCAACCTCACTCATTAACAACTTAGGAATCTGCCACTCATATGAACAGTTAGATTATCCAGAGATACATGCATATAAGCAAGATTAAAAGACATATGTCAGGGTACAGTCATAAAAGCAAGGTTATAAGACAGACAACAGGACCCAGAGAGATGGTTTATTGGCTATGAGCACATATTGCTCTTACAAAGATTCCAGATATGTTTCCTAGCACTCACATTGAAGAGGTCACAACTACCTATAACTCCAGCTCTAGGGGATCTGCTGGCCCTTTCTGCCTCCTGGAGACACTCATATTCACATTCCCAAGCATACTCCCAACACATACACACACACACACACACACACACACACACACACACACAGATGCACATAAGTGTACACATACACAAACACACTTAAAAGTAAGTGCACAAAAATAATGTTTTGAGAGAAGATATGCATATTAAATATTAGTGCCATACAAAAGATCCAAACAAACAAAGGGTACTAAACAATCTGAAATAGTATATCAGTTGAAAGTGGTCAGAGTCAACTCTTATAAAGGAGAAACAGATTATCGAGAGATATGCAAAGTAACCAGGAAAAGTCCATCAGTGGCGAGTCTCCATACTCCAGATACTGGCAATAGCCAAGTAGATCTATGTTGTCAAATATTTATGCAATAGATACTTGAGTGAACATAATAGCAACGCCTCAGTAGAGCGGAGCATAATTGGGGCTGTGGACACTCGAACCTTGTCATTTCCAAAAGAATCTTCATTTTATTTGCTCAACAACTCTGTCCCCAGTACACTCAGATGTTTCAGTGAAAGAAGACACCATCCTTAGTTACAGAGAAGAGATAGTTTCTTCAAAAATGATTACATTGATAGCGACTCAGAGACAGACAAAAGGTTAATAAGGGGGTGAACAGAGATTCAGGAGGAAGATTATGATTTCTAAGACTGACTTTTGAAACACTTAGCCCTCTCTACTCTTCTAAACAGAGTTATGTTCTAATGTCATGCCTGTAGATGACAGATGCGCTGCTACCAGTGTGAACAGGATGAACGCCTCAATAAACAAACCCCAAAGCCTATATTTTAAATTAAAATAATAAATGGTTTCCATCCTAAGACAAATGAAAATGAGCATTTTGTTTGTTATTCTGAACACACGGGTCTGTTTCTAGGTACATCGGCAGGGGGTGGGGGGAGTATATTTGCATGCGTGCTGCAGCACACTTGTTGAAGTCACCAGTCACAGGAAAAGATAATCTTCCAATCCCGCCATCAGTTGTCAGACTTGTGAATGACACCACGTTGGACTCTTACCAGCCTATCCACTAATGTACAAGCTTCTACTACAGTGTCTTGTGCAACCTTGGTCGGTACAACATGAAGGAAAGAAGGATAATGTACTGTTTTGAGCTATGGCCCACATAATTGTGAAATGCAACAAATTATTTCAAGATGATTTCAGAATTATTATATTAAAAGAAATCTCTTTTCCTCAGACTTATTTAATGGGCCTCCTAGAACATAGATAGTTCTTACCCATAAAACATTTTCCAATTAAGGTTATTAAGTAACAATATATGTTTTATGATTGCCTAAACCAAAAAAATGTATAATTACATAAGGTAAAGTTCATCTTATTTATATATTATTTCTCTTCTCATCTAAAATCAGCCACCACTTCTCATAATAAATATTTTTATTATTTCTATTTGCTGTTTTGCTAGACAAAAGAGTGCTGTGGAAAGAGCTCTCAATAAATTTTAAATTTTAGATTCCCAGGAGAAGAATTTGTAGGACAAAAAGATATCAGATTTTTGTTACAATATCAAATTATAGTCAATTAAAAAAAACTTTACTCATTCACACTGTCACCAGCATTTTAGAATAGTCTCTTTCCCTACAAAGAGTTGTCACAGAGTTGTTGGCCATTGCTGCAATCAGCATTTCTCTAATTATGTGTGCATTTGTAGGATTTATTTCTACTTGGGATTATTTTTCTTGAGGAAACTGGTGATAATCTGCCTTAGTTAGGGGTTTTATTGCTGTGACAAAAAAAATGACCAAAAAGCAATTTGGGGAAGAAAGGGTTTATTTAGCATACATTTCCACATTGCTGTTTATCACCAAATGATGTCAAGACAGAAACTCAAATAGGGCAGGAACCTGAATGCAGGAGCTGATGCAGAGGCCATGGAAGGGGCTGCTTACTGGCTTGTTTTACATGCTTTGCTCAGTCTGCTTTTTCACAGAACCCAGGACCACCAGCCTAGGAATAGCACCACCCACCATGATCACTAATTGAGAAATTGCCTTAGAGATAGATCTTGTGGAGGCAGTTTTTCAAGAGAGGTTTCTTTCTCTCTGATGTTAAATTACCACAGAAAACCAGCCAGTTCATACTCTTAAAAAGAAACAAACAGAAACCCTGATAGGTTATCTTTGTGTTTGTTGGACCGAGTCCGGAGGTTTTGCATTGCCTATAGGTAAAGAAAGGAGTAGAGTTTTCTGGAGGAGTAGTGAATAGCAGAATGGGAAGAAGACTGAAAAAAATATAAGGTCCCCATGTCCAAGACAGGCTTAGATCATGGATGGGTGTACAGGAAACATTGGATAAAATTAGCTGTTATTGGGAAATCTCCCCTTAAAGTCCTGTGATTCCCAAGTCCTCTATGTGCTGATGTTTTCCTTGATGCTCTGACTAGTAGAAGATGATAAGAATTGGACAATGGCAGACTCAGATCCCAAGAGAGAAGGAGATTTGGTAGAGATGAGGATTTAAACAAAATTGTGCTATTGGAAATTAAAAATCATTTTCATTCACTTTGAGAAAAGAGGCTTTAGTATAGAGCGTCAGGCTTCTGAATGAGTTTATCCCTAGAGAGAATGGTAGGCGAGATAAGCACATCAAATCTTCTTTTTTTTTCTGTTTCTTTTTTCTTTTTTTTTCGGAGCTGGGGACTGAACCCAGGGTCTTGCACTTGCTAGGCAAGCATTCTACCACTGAGCTAAATGCCCAACCCCACATCAAATCTTCTTGAGGGTGTGGAATTTGCTCTAAAGAACAGAGAAATAGGAGTAGTGGCTGCAGGAAGATATAGAGTTGATATTGAATTTGGGCACTATGGAAGATGTTCTTCTGAGTGCTGTGGTGATAGCAGTGAGCCAATGCAGAGTTTAAGACAATAAGAAAGAAGACACAGCATTGAAGATACACTAGGCAATGTGAGCCGATTCATAGAAAAGAGAGCAGCAGCAGAGGTGAGCCTTGGCATTGACCTCACAGCATCAAAGGAAATGTTCAAGAGTGGATAAGTTGGACTGCGCACTGGGTCAGTGGAAGGACCAGGGTGTTTGTCCTACTTTATTCATTCCATTTCGTCAAAGAGGTGAGAAGCTACCAGCTGAGGAGAAGGAATAAAGAGATTATTGTAGTTTTGCAATGAGAAGAAAGGGTAGACTGTATGACTTGGTATGAGTTCAGTATGAGTTTCCAGGGCACCCACTGAAAACATGTTTGCTGCTACACTAATTAGCAATATTTTCAGCTGCAAAGCATAATGTTGATGACATTCTTGATTGCATGTATAATTTGCTTCTCTTTGTAAATCAAATTCAGTAATTTTTTCTTTATGGATTTTGAAATATGCATATTCTTAGAGGGTATTTTGAAGTTATATTAAAAATACTATGCTTTGTCCCAGGGTGAGATGTTTCAGTTGGTTCAAGGTGGTATTGCCAAGGATGAAGCCTTGAGTTCCGTTCCTAGGACACACATGGAAGAAGAGAACCAACCCCTGCAAGACAGCCTTTGATCTCCTTAAATGTACCATTGTGCACATAGGAGCGCGCGCGCGCGCGCACACACACACACACACACACACACACACACAAATAAATAAAATGTAATTTTTAAGAAGAGACAGTATGCTATTTAATTAAAATTTTTTTCATAGTAAAACTTTTCAAAAAACTTATACATTTAACTCTTCAACCTCATTTTTCTCAAAATTGGAAAATAAAATACACCCACTTACGACCAAATGCTATGAACAAGGACTAAAGGGCCACATTTTTGTACCTTCATGCTATCTCAATGTGTCTTTATCTGCTCCTGAATTACCATCATGTTGCTTTAATTATGCAACCAATGGAAGGCACCATGTGAATCTTTTCTGAAGAAGTTTTCAGGCAAGACTTGGAAATTTTACCTACGAAATGAAAACTATCTTTCAGATGAGTCCAAGTCAACACAATAATAACCTTATAAAGTAACATTTAAAACCCTGAAGGAATTTTGATCTGGATTTAACTGAATGTATAGATTAACTGGGGGAAAATTAACAATTACAGGATTGTTGTTAATTGTTAATTATGAATTAACAATTCATAAACCGACTTGGTAGTTTCAATATTTTGGGTCTTCTTTTATGGGCCATAGAAGGAATGTTCAAATTTTTTCAATGAAACAAAAGTACTCTAATGCCATTTTAAAGGTAATGTTTTTGACACTGACACTGTAAACCAAAACCCAATTAACTTAAACATGAACTGTCACAAGAAAACTGTTACACAAACTAAATAAGTTAACACATGTGACATACCAAAAAGTAATGATGAAACATATATTTTTCATTAATTTATTTATTCATTCACTTTGTATACAGATCACAGTCCCTCTTCCTCCTGGTTTATCCCTCACACAGTCCCTCTTTCCACCTCCCTCCCCTTCAATTCTGAGGAGGAGGAGGTCCCACCGAGTACCCACCCACCCTGGCACATCAAGTCACTGGAGTACTAGGTACGTCCTCTCCCACTGGGGCCAGACAAGGAGACACAGCTAGGGTAGAGACAGACATTGCTATTTTTCCTCTGAAGCTCACACTCCCTGCTGTCCTTATAACCTCACCGTGTCAAACTGCTGCAGGTCCACGAAATGACACACCTCTGAACCTTCACACATGTGGTCTCAGATTTCACACATAATTATAAAAATGTGTAAAATCTATTTTACCACCACTAGATAGCTGGCTAATTATATACAGCTTCTCTCTTTTGCTTGAGGCTTCCCACATAATCAAAAATCAGATATGTAAAAATATTTTAAAGGGACACGGAAGTCTGCAAAAAACCAGCTCTCTGAATCAGTATACATACAACTGATACAATACAAAATATACATCAATTTGGTGCTATGGAGACATGTGGCACTCATTTCATAGTTACTGGCTGAGATCTATAGAATACTATCATTTTTCACTTAGTATAGTAATAACGAGTTACTAATTGTCAAGAAGACAAGCCCATGAAGTCTTCTCCAGATTGGTATATTTTTTATCTGAAAGCTTGACTTACAGAAACCAGAGACTTATTAGTATACATACCTACATGCAAATACATGTGCATACAAATTAAAAATAAGTCTTATAAGAGGAATCCAGGGACATTTTGAACCTCTGAACCTTGGGGCCCAGGATTATTTCTGTACACATGGTCTAATGGTAATGACTGTGTTAGCATGACTAACAGTCAAGCGTTGGAAAGCAAAGTCCCTGGAGAATGCCTTCAAAAACAAGGTAACTGGGACACTAGGTCACTGCCCATATACATCTGAAGGCAACTGAAACAGACAAAGGAGAAAATGACTCATTTAATTTTAATGCATATTGCACTCAGGGAAAAGTAAATTCCAACCACCATGCCTCTGTGTCCTAATTACACAAGCCCTTTGAACTTACACACTCCTGATCTCTCAGGCCCTGGTTTCTGTCCCTCTGATATGCTTATTTCTTAAAATCTTTACCTTCGTCTTTTCCCAAGAGCAGAACATTAAAACAAAAGTCTATTAAGAGAGATAAGACAGACTTGAATTGGAAGGAGGAAAAGAGTGCCACTGCAGCTTCTGAGAGAGTTACAGAGACTGAGATCTCCCTGTGAGGGAAAGAGCTAGTGCTGCCTTCTTTGTCCTTCAGTCTGTGTTTGTCACAGTGGGGACCCTGACACTGGATCATCGAGCAAATCTAAAGTGCTAGGAGTGAGCTGAGTGCAGAGAGGGTTTCCAGAAAAAAAACTAGGTGATGAACAAGGCTGTCTGCTTCTGGCTCGACACAAATGCAGGGCAGAAATCCTCAGGATATTTACCTCTATGCAAAATTAAACACGTTTGTCAAGTTCCAAGGTCATTGTTGACTTAAGCATTATAAATAATGACGTGCCAAGTTACAAATGATGACTTAGGTGCAAATATGGCTCAGAGGAGGCTCACAACACCTCAGACTGTATCACACCATTGGGTATCAATTCTTCCATATCCAAGTTGGAAATGCACTCCCTGGGAAGTCTGCAAAAGTCTGTAAAATACTACCTGCCAAGAGCAATGCTCCACTCTTGGTAGCCTATGCCCTCCTCTTTAGCCTGTGTAATTTCCCTGTCATTTGGTTTCTAAAAGAGTTACCAGCTGCAAGTTCTGCATCTGTCATTTCCACCTGTTAGTGTGTACCAGAGTGCTGCAGAGCCTGGAAATCGTATAGCTTTGAGTGTTCCCTGAAGGCTTGTGTGCTAGTAGCTTAGTCTCCAGCATGACTGTGAGCTGGGAACCCTTTGGAAGGACTTGTGCAAGGGAGTTGGTTAGATCATGGGTATGTCCCCAGAAGGAAAACTAGAAGTACAGTCTCTTCCTCACTCTCTCTTTCCTTTCCCACTACAAGGTACACAGCGTTATGCCAGTGTGGCTCTGGTCATGGTGCTCTGTGTCACCAGAGGCCTTATACAAAGCCAGAAGCATCAACTGACATTTCTGAAAATATCGCTGGGGGAAAAAAAAACATTTCCTACTTGGAGCTGGGAAGCCTTTTATCACAGGAATGCATAGCTGACATGGTGACAGCAAGAGTCATCTTACCACTGGTGAGTGTTCTCAGCTGGGAAGGTCCTCCAGCCTGTTGCAGAAGGCTACACAAATGAAACAGGGAGTCATAGTCTCTTCAGGAGAGAAAGCACTCACTAAACCAGCATTCTTTACTATGGAAATTTACCTGATTCTTTATTTGTTTCCATGTATATCTATGATATGGAACCCCTATAATTTTAGAACAACTTCACCTTCAGTGCAATGAAGAACCAATGTGCTGCCCCTTGCTAAGCTGTCTCCTTTTCTCTTTGTTTTAGCTCATCAAGAGAGCAGAAGGAGAGTTGGAAATTATCTAAATACAGCACTGAGATGGGAAATTCTCAGAAAAACAATAAAGCAGACTCATCAAACATTATTAAAGATGTTTTATTTTATTTTAACACACATGCAGATGTGTGGATTTGTCTACCCATGGAAAGCAAAGGTGATGGGTCCATCTAAAGCAGAAGTTCCAGGCAGTTGTGAGCTGCCCAACACAGTTGCTGAGAACTGAACTCTGGTCTTCCAGAAGAGCAGGATGTGCTCCCACCCACTGATCCATCCTTCCAGTCTCTCACTAAGGTTTTCATAAGAGTGTTTTAAAAAGAACAGTTCCAAGAATAGGCCCTGAGAAAAAGCTGACTGACTACCAAAAGGAGCTGTACAGAAGAACTACATGCACAGAAGAACTACACGCACGAAAAGAATTGGTTGCTAAAATGATACAGTCAGTTGGTCTTTAGTCTGCTTAGCTGAATGCACCAATCAAATCAAAAAGTATAAAACCTTCACTCTGAAAATACAGATCTTTATGATTCTAGATAGAGAAACAACCATCGACGAATCAGCAAGTCAGAGAGGCAAATGCAGAAATACCAATGTTGGCGAAGCCTGTGGTAGGGAGAGGCTCTATGGAGAGGGAGATACAGCAGTGAAAATGTTCAGATGGATGGCCTGGAGGAGTGTGGCCCTTTCCCAATGTGTCCCTGGCAGTCTAGAAAGAAAGGTTTTCATTCTTGAAAGGGTTCTTGAATGGCATGCGTTTTTGTATGAAGGACCTAGAGAAAACTACCAGACTGACTATCAAAGCAGTGCGTTTCTAGAACAGCTGGAGTGAATGTCTGTGTACTATCAAGAAATGAAGTACAAGGTGTTTAGAGGTAGCATTGAGCTGGAGTGAAGACAGTTAGCCAGGCCTAGGAGGATGCACCGTACCAGCTGACTCACAGTCACATTCTAGACAGCAGGCTAAAAATAATCATGCCCAACTCAATTCCATATCAAGGTGGAAGAATGCTGGGAGGAATGAAATCAAATGAAAGAATGGCCATCAAGGCAGAGAGAAAATAGGATATTAAAATAATTGAGATGTCTCATCTGTAACCCCAACTTTAAGGTATCAGGCTCTACAGTTTAAAGCTATGAGCTCCAGGATGCCCACAGAGCAACTTTTGTGTTTCCAAAAATAGCCTCAGGTGACACTTTCCCAATAGGAGCAACAATCTGTTATCCATCTGTCTGTCACCCAACCATGGTTTGTCTTACAGGGGTTGAGAGGCTTATGTATGGCACATAAGGTGTCATGCACAGAGCACTGCATTAAGGAGCTTGGTTTACCCTGAGGTGGGGAGAAAGCAGGCCATGACAGTCACTTTTAAGTAAGGGAAACAAGATGAGTTAGGCACATTCTCAAGTGACCCGGGTACAAATGCAAGCAATCAGACTCTACACCCTTGATCAGGACAAACGTCTGTACTAAATATGACTTTAGGAAATGTTGCATTGTCACCCGAGAGTCTCATTTCCATAGAAATGCAGGAAGATACCTAGGCAGAAATCAAGCTATTGTTTTTCAGATATACAAACATGGATTCCGATTCATGCGCTTGGGAAGAGAGACCAGTGCACACGTGTTTGCACCTAAGATGTAAAGGGGCTTGACTTCATACTCCATTCATTAGTGAAAACACAATCTCATCACTGTACCTAGCCTAAGGCAGGCTGTTATGAAACCTGGTTCTCTACCACATTTAAAATGATAATAATAATAATAATAATAATAATAATAATAAATCACAGATAGTTGTCACAAGACAACTAACCAAGTATCCAGTGTCCCATAATCTTGAAGCAGTTAAACCTTATTCTTCTCTAGATCATGTGAGTATTACCATTTAAATTCCCTGAAGAATTTCTTAGGATTATTTATTTTGGAGAAAAAGAATGTATTCCTTTTGTTTGTGAGTATGAGTGTTTTGCCTGCACGTACATATGTGTATCAGATGCATGCCTGATATTCTCTGAGGCCAGAAGAAGGCATTGGACCCACTGGAACTGGGGTTATAAAAAGAAATGAACTGTCATGTAGATGCTGAAAACCAAACCCTGGTACCTGGAAGAGCAGTCAGAACTCTTTATCTCCTGAGCAATCTCTCTAGCTCCAATATACTGTATGTTTAACTCTGTGGACCACAGGCTTCTGTGTGTATTCTTTGTGAGAAGTACAGTCTTATTATCATGTGGAAACGTGAGTTCATTTCCTAGGAGTGACAATGGGGTGGAGGGCTAGCAACATGGAAGGGAAGAAGAATGGTGTAATAATCAGGGTTCTCTAGAGAAATGAAACTGCTGGGGTGACAATATATAATAAAATAACTAATTAAACCAGCTCATGTCGAAATTGTAATGATAGCTGCCCCACATGTGACAGCACAGAAACCCAGGAGTTTATCAGTGTGATTCATCCCCCAGGGACTGTCTCAGACTGGTAGCTTCCCAGTCCATGCTGCTGGGTGTATCACTCGTACCGGTCTGGGGACAAAGACGTGAAAGGTTTCTGGAGAGTCCCTTGTTCTATGTTAACAATGGAAGCTTAGAAACTTTGGTTCTGATATCAGTGAAGGAATGAACAGTGGCAGCAGCAGGGTAAATCACTCAGCAGCAAGAAGGAAAGCCAAGCAGGCCAGAGGCAGGTCACCTTCCTTCCGCCATGCCCTTCTGTATCTGGGCGGCAGCCAGAAGGTACTGCCCACAGTTGGGTATGGCTTCCACATCAATTAAGGCCATTGGAAAAATTCTTCAGTTGAAGCTCCCTACTGGGGTGATTCTAATTTGTAGCAGGTTAGCCTTCAAACTGACTCTTACAAATGAGATTTTTTGCTAACTGAATATATGAATAAATAAAATACTTGAATACAGAAGTATTACCCTAGCATGGCTGTTACAAAAAGACCAACCTTTTGTGAGAGAGAAGTGTTGACAGGGAAGCATTTTCTTTTAGTAATCTAAAAGGAGAGCTCTTTGCGGAGAGCATCACTCACTGCTAAGCAGTATTTGATGGTCCCTAGTCTTCTACCTGTCTTTGTCTTAAGTCAGGCTGAAGCACCAAGT
Source organism: Rattus rattus (assembly GCF_011064425.1). Classification (NCBI taxonomy): domain Eukaryota; kingdom Metazoa; phylum Chordata; class Mammalia; order Rodentia; family Muridae; genus Rattus; species Rattus rattus. The sequence continues at coordinate 97,703,948 of NC_046156.1, forward strand.
AGTACATTCTTTCCTGGCTCCTGTAAATCGTGGCACATACTCATTAACAAGTATTCTTATCGTTTATAAAAATGGACTTGGAGTGGAAGCAGCACTCAGCCCCTGAAGATATCTTGGGTAGAAGAAAGAGACTTACAAATGAGGCAATAAAAAGCAAATCACACAACATTAAAATCACCAAATAAGCGAGATAACAGAGGGAAACTGCAGAGGCTTCCAGCCCATTCGGAGCTGAGATCTGATGTGATCTGCATGCTAAGCCTACCATGCGTGAGACCCACTATTGAGAGACCCACTATTGAGATGGCATCTGTCACTGGAATTAGGTGTTCACTTTGTGTGACATTTTCATTACTAACTCTTTTATTTCCAGAACCTATAACTTTGTGGTAACTTTTTTTAACTTTTGTTATTCTATACAAACACGTTTGCCAGGCAAATTCTTGTGTTTCAGGTGGGATTTTATTTAATGGGGGAAACAGGCTTCCTTTAAGTGAGACACTGTTAAATGCCACAGAGGAACACTAGATCAACTATTACAGCAACTAGATCCCCCGCTGACACCCTGAGAAATTAGATAGTCATTTCATTGAGCACAATAATAACAAGTTTGGGGCCTTTGGAAGTGTACATTCTTTTTTTGGTTATCCAGTGGAGATATTTCTAGAAATGGATATGTAGAATGAAATTATATGCTATAGCCTTCAAGGAAAGCTGGGGGACTTTATAATCTGGTGAGCCTACAAGTAGAAACAATGTAAGAAGGAGAAGGTACAGACAGGGGTACTTGTTGTGCTTCAACTGACGCCAGCTTGGCTGTGCTGTGGCCTTTCCCAGGTTGCTGAGGCTGCCATGGCATCATTCGTCTCCCCATTTCTCTTCATGCTTCTTTTCACACACCCAACAAGCTTGCCACTCCCATAGTCTAGTTTTCCCATGAGTCACAGTCAAACAAAAATACAGTCACCACCCTTTGCTTATCATCTTTCTTTACTCTGTTAGTCCTTACACTTATCCTGGTCTCCTTCAGCTTCAAGAAGAGGATGCCTCTGAGTTCTTGGCTTCATAGTGGCCTTTCCAAGATGTTAGTCCTCTGGCCTAGCTGCTGGTTCTGAAGATGTAGGAAAGGAAACCAGGGTTTATAATGTGAATGGACTCTATCTCTCCCCACCCCGTGACAATTTTCACTCAGATCAGGTTCTATTGGAGGTCTCCAGCCATGGTGGAGATAAGACTGCTAAGCTGATGGTCCCCCCCCCAAAAAAAAATCTGTTAGTAATGAAAAAGAGTAAAAGTTGTAAGGGACAAGTAGGAATGTTGGCTCTAACCATTTAGAGGCCAGAGGTTGGTATCAGATGCCTTTCTATCTCTCACTGAACCTGGAACTGATTGATTCATCTTGGCCACACAGTGATCCACCTGTCTCCCTCATCCTATTGCTGCCACTAGTGTCTCACACTGGCACACCAGTGTTTACATGCACTTTGGGGATTCAAATTTAGGTCCCCATGCTTGTGTGTCAGGTACTTTACAAGCTGAGTCATCTCCCTAGATAATACTTATCCTGCATATGTGTTCTTCACATGGACTGTTTGCATCCAGGCTTTTTATTACAGAGTTTATTTGTGTGTGTGTGTGTGTGCGTGTGTGTGTGTGTGTGTGTGTGTGTGAGTTTTTTTAACTTCAAACATATTTTTTTATTGTTTATTTATTTTATGAGTACACTGTCACTGTCTTCAACACACAAGGAGAGGATTCCATTACAGATGGTTGTGAGCCACCATGTGGTTGCTGGGATTTGAACTCAAGATCTCTGGAAGAGCAGTCAGTGCTCTTAACCACTGAGCCATCTCTCCAGCCCCATCTAGGCTTTTTAAATAGCCTTGTTTAGGCCTCAGACATTCAAGCATTGAATTTAGACATTTAAATACAAAACCTATTCCTGAATACTCTTAAGCTCTGACTGTATCTGAATGCTCAATGTTATTTACACGTGTATTCCTGTTCCCTACCAGCACAGATCCTAGGTATGTTCAACTAATATTATACTAGGTTTTTAGACCTAGGAATTCCTATTCAAGAAAAACCTATTACTTTCTCTCCAGAGGTACTAAGAGTGAAAGGAAACACATGCTGGACTTAAGGGACATCATCCATGCTTGTGGAAGCATTGCTCAGTCTCATGCTCACACTCCGTATTGCTCTGGACTTAGATCAACTTAACATTGCTCTACATGATTGTGGGAAATCACCTCAGAAAAACCAACCTTCCATAGACTCAGAAAAATAAGGTATGTCCTAAATACACTGTCATTCTTTGCACCTTCTCAAGGGTGCTCTGACCCTTGGCCAAACCACACCAGTTTTTATCAAAATTAGCTGAGAAGACATATAGCATAAAACAAGAAGAAGTCCTTAGGCGTGTTCTAGAGTGCCACTGGAATCATACTAACAGCATTCACTTGCACTTACAGGCATTAATCTGCATTTGAATGAAGGATGTACCAACAGTTAAGCATCTTCAGACCTGCATTTGCCTCTCCTCTTTCTCCCTCTGGTATTCTCACACATCAGTCTACCTACTTGTCACAGAGGAAGATAAGCTTACACATTCATTTACTCAAAAAACATTTGTTAAGAAACCAGTATGTGTCAGGCTCCAGGGTATCTAATTATTACAAGAAACTGCTTATTTGGCAGGAGATGTTGACATGGAAAACACTGATTAAATATTACTTTATATGCTTTCAGAATTTACTCAAGGCATTGATGTCATGCAAAGCAGAGTGAGAAATTATGCCTGGGAGAGAGATAGGGGATCAGAATGGAATCAGGAGAAAGAAGTGTTAGCTGGGAAGAGTTACAGAATACAACAGAGGGTCATCTTAGCTAGGTATCCAAGGAAACACAAGTTTGTTAATGTTCTTTTCTTGATGTGCCCAGGACATGTAAACAGAACTACATGGAACAATGCAAACCCACACTCATCCTGTTCACTGTCTTAATCTGTCTATGTGATCTTCGGTATCATTGGCCACAAACATCTAGTCCTAGAAACTGAGTCAGCTTTAAGTTGTCTTCCCTTCATATTCGATATTGCACGATAACAAGGTCAAGTCCACTTCACTCAAGGAAAATCCATGGGCACCGTTCTATCATCTTCTTCACCCGAGTTCTCGTCAGCTTTCTCTTGGACTGGTGGAGATGACTGCATTTCAAGCACATTCTTTGCTCTCCAAGTGCATGAATGTCTCCCTCCAGGAAAATCATGTTAAACCATACGACACCATCATGTGTCTCACGGTGGTCACAATCTGCATTAATACACCCATTCTAGTGTGTGTGTGTGTGTGTGTGTGTGTGTGTGTGTGTGTGTGTTCCCTTTAGCATTTTACAGCTAAAAATTAGCTAAAAAATTATCTAGTGTAAAGCAGTGCTCTGGTTTATCTTAAGAACTACCTCTATCATTTATCTTTTCTTCACTTATTTATTTACATTTATGTATTAATGATACTAGGAATTGAACCCAAGGCCTTATGAGTTACAGGCAAATAGTTTGCCACTGAGAAATAGCCCTAGATCTCCCTTAATACTTCATTTGAAGTCTTACTAAGTTATCCTGGCTGCCTTTGAATTCACTCTGCAGTCTAGATGGGACACAGACTTGTAATCCTCCTGTCTCAGACTCCTGAATAGGTAGGATTGGAGGCCTGTATCGTTATGTCTAGACTCGTCTTCATTAGAACAAAGCACAATGATTTCCAATAACTTAAATAAAGTGTAAACACACTGAGATATTCACATAAATTTTTTTTATTGTTTGTATCATGACTTGTCCTTTAGCATAGGGCTTGATTTCTTATTTCTAAATCTGTTGCCTTGGCCCTTAAAACTGCAGGCACAGTCATATTTAATATCCTACTATCTCTTTGTTGTTCATCATCTTCAACCATCAGGAATACCTGGTAACTTATAAATGCAAATTTCCAGACCTTACCACAGACCCACAGCATCAGAAGATCTTAGATGAAGTCCTGGACTGTGCATCCTTCCTCTGATCCTCAGGCAGGCCGAAGTCTGAACACTGAACAGTTTTGCACTGCACTGTGGGAAAAACTCTTTGTTTCCCACTCACCATTCTAGGCCAAGCCCCTTCAGAGACATGGAACACCCCCTACTTGATATAACTTGACATGGAGTGGCAGTGCCACAATTAACTGGTGTTCCGTTCAGAGTCATTGGCTGCTATTGAAATTGAGTACCCTTATTTTCCAAAGATAGTATTAGCTTCTTGCTGGGTGCTCGCCTGTTCCTCATAAATGTCTTTGATCTTGACCATGGCCCCTATTAAAATCTTTCAAGTTAAAAAGTTCTGATAGAGCCATCTGTTACTTGTCAGCAGTCTGATGGACAGACACAGTGTTATATGACTATTTATTTCCATGAGGAGCCATACAAAGGGGTGGTTCAAAGGGGAAAATGTTAATGGTATACTTTAGAGCTTTGGTTATTTAACAGTAAAAAATGTTTTTACAGTTTTGCAAAGTAATAGCTGAGCATATTTTCTACATCTTGGGTATTAGAAATGTATTAAGAAATCCTTTATGCGGGGTTGGGGATTTAGCTCAGTGGTAGAGCGCTTACCTAGGAAGCGCAAGGCCCTGGGTTCGGTCCCCAGCTCCGAAAAAAAGAACCAAAAAAAAAGAAAAAAGAAAAAAAAAAGAAATCCTTTATGCATACACCTCCTATTTAATTTTAATCATCATCATCATTATCATCATCATCATCTTGAGGCTTTCATTATTTCAATTTTGCAGGAAATCATGGTTCTGAACAGCTATAGAGTGCATCGGATCATATGACAAAACCAGAGTCCTTAACCATCACATAGACTCAACATTGCCCCTTTTGTCCAGGGTGTCCCACCTCACCTGAACTGTGACACAGGGATGCAGTTACTGGTCAGATCATGAACACAGAGGGCAGAAGATGTGGTTAAAAATACTGGGAACATGACAGGCATCCAGCCTGTGAATAGGATGTCTGTGAACAAATGCAGAGAACTTCTGCTATGGCTTTGGAGATAGGAAGCCCAGAGGGAAAGACAGGACAAAAGAAGAAGGATGCAGGAAAACGATGTCACTGTCTGTAAAAAAGTGTGTGATTTTTTTTAAATAGTGTACTAGAAAGGGTCAGGGATATATCCTAATGGAAGATCACCTGCTCAGTATGTGCAAGGCCCTAAGATTCATTGTTAGCACCATACCAAAGAGAAATCATGTTGAACAGACAGAGGAATTTCTGTATTTATTGGTATCATTCACACAAGTACCATTATATGGACCCAACTGGTTTTATTTGGAAATATATGTGTGTATGCAAATATATATATATATATATATATATATATAGATACAATAACAATTTATGAGAAAAGAGGTCATAAAATTGAAGAAAAGTAGAGAGAAGTGTATTTGGAGGGCTTGGAAGACAGAAAGAGGAGGGAGAAATGTAATTAAAATCCAATCTCAAAACAAAGATGGAAAAAAGAGGAAAATTAGACCAGATTGCAAACAATTTTCTACCCATAAGCCAACTAGATAGGATAAATATTAAAAGAGTCTGGTTAATAAATAAAAAGTGAAAAATTAAACTAACTTGTCAGTTCTATTAGTTATGGGCTTCCCTGGCCTCATCACATTCTTGGATAGATGGCCAGCTATTAATAGAGTTGACCTGACATCTTGACCAGGGAAATAATGACAGATAGGGCTGGGCATTAATCATCCTCATCAACCATATATATCAACTTCCTGAGAGCACAGGTATCAGCATTTAAAATAACTACCAAGGATCTAGAATTTTGGGTGGCCAAATTGTACCCCAACATTCTATAATCAGTACCAGTCTGAGTCAACTCGTGTTGGTGAATGGATTGCATATGCAGAATAAAGAGCCTCATCTGGAATTTTTAGGCCAGGAACTACTTCTGACGATGGAGTTTCCTGAATTTGGGGGATATTTGTAAGATTTTATCTCTTTAGTACTTTCCTCCAAAAGGAGCAAGAGCCAATAGGCTCTTTTAACAAATAAGTGAGAAAATAAACTAACCTGTCAGTTCTACTCGCTATGGGCTTCCCTGGCCTCATCGATTTCTATGGTAGAGGGCCAGCTATTAATAGATTTGCTCTGACATAGAGTTTTCTAAGCATGGGGTCAAGGCACAAGTTCTCAGATTTCGGAACATTGCAGAGTTCAGTTTTGAATGAGAAAAGTCTTAACATGTGGCAAATAAATAGATGTCTATTGAATAAGGAGATGGTGAATTTTAACTACCTGGAGATGATGTTCTTGAACATAGATCGTTGAGGTTACAGATAACTACAGATAGTGGTGACACTGCCATCCCGCCTCATGTTCCAAGCTGAGCATGATATAGTAGAAGATTCCTTGGAGCAGGACAATCAGAAAATTCACAAGTACTCTCTCAATTTGTGGTATACAGTGTACCATGAAGGACTTGTGCACATAAATATGAAAACTAATAGGGTGGTCAAGGACATCTAAGAAAGATCCATTTGTTCACCAACAAGGACTAAAACTAAAATTTAAAATGGTTGTTCAAAAATGCCTTTTAGGTGCTGCAATTATTAGTTTTTTTCAATGTGGCACAAACTAGAATCACTTTGAAAGAGAGGAGAACTTTATTGAGGAACCACCATAAGATTGGTATGTGGGTATGCTTGTGGGGCATGTTCTCAATTGCTAACAGATGAAGGAGAGCTCAGGTCACTATGGGCAGTGCCAACCCTGGGCAGGTCATCCTGGATGTATAAAGAACTAGGTAAAGCAAGCCATGGGAAGCAAGCCAGGAAGCAGCAGCCCTCCATAGCCTCTGCTTCAGTTCCTGCCTCCAGGTTCCTGCCTGAACTCCTTTTTATGATGGCCTCTGAACTGTAAGATGAAATAAACTCTTTCCTCCCCAAGCTGCTTTTGGTCATGGTGTTTATCAGAAAAATAGAAAGCAAGTTAGGGCAGATGAGGAGAGCATTTAAGCAAAATTTTGAGGTGGTGAGTCTCCCTGTCTCTTCACATGTGTGTATCTAGTGTCTAGTGAGGAACTAGAAGAAGGAGATGGACTCAAAAGATAGACTCTATATTTGACACCATGAAAGGACCAAGATAAACATTGGCTTACCAGTTCTATACGTCTATGATGCTGTAATATGTCATGTGCCTTGTGCCATGGAGTGGGTAGCAAGAGGAGGAAAGGAAGGAACCTTACCCTTTTTGCTGGAGCACAGATCCAGCTCTTGGCTCCTGTTCAGTGAGCCACGGAGCCATCGTGTAGGCAAGCTTGGGCTCCCTTGACTTTATAATCGAACAGTCTGTGGTCAAGGACTTCCAAATGAGATTAAAATGGAAGCACCACTGAAATCAGTTTGGGCCGCCTGTCTCTGCAGTACTTAGGAAGAAGAGCCCCCATTGGACTTGGCAGACTAAGCCAGAGATACTATTTGGACTAGATTTAAGAAGGGCTGCCAGGTAGAGAGGAGATTTCAATTGCTTTGTAGCCAAATTGGTAATTAAAGTGCCTGGGTACTGGAGACACATGGTGAAAAGCCCTGTGACATCATCGTAGTTGATGTCAGTGAGATTAATGAGCTCTGAAGCCAGTACTTCATCACTGGAAAACACACATGCTTTAGGAAGAACTTTCCATGAGCACAGATCAAATGTCAGAGATTGATAAAGTGCTGTTCATTGAAATCAGAAGCTGATAACCATTTAATAGTTTCTTCCAGTACAGTCCTTAACAATTCACAAAGTGGAGTGGGTGAGTATGGACCTTAATGTCCAACATCATCTGAGAAGTAGTCATGAAACATGTAAATCCTTTGTCCTGGTTGGGCTTCTGAGTCCAAAGCTAGCAGAGCGAATCTGTTCAGTTTCCTCTCCAGGTGGCTACCTGGGTTATAGTAGACACAGTCCCAGAAGGAAACACTGAGATAATGCTTTGGGTAAACGAATTGAAATGATCCTGACTGTCTCAAAATCCAGACTGTGCACTTCCTCCATGGCTTGTTTTAATTGAAACTGATGGAGCTGGAGAGCTGACAGCATTTCACATCAATCATCGTGGGTCATACTCTTTCAAGGGCAATCACAACATTAATATAACAAGCAGGAAGTGAAATAATTAAAATTTAGCACATTGCCATATTGAAGTTTCCAAAATTAGTCTAAAGTACCTTTGCTCAGTTCAAATAAGCGAGCATGGCAATACTCAGAAAGAGGCACCTTGTTCCATTACATCAGCCATCCACAGATTGAAAAAAAAAAAAAAAAGGATCCTGTTTTTTCCTAATGGTAGTATTGCCTATATTTAAATCTTCCCATTTCTGGTGCTGATGATTTTCTTATTTGTTTTACCTGCCTCTCAACAAAATGTGTGATATATAGGATTGTCAAATAGAAAAATTACAAAGAACTGGGAGTGTCGGTGGGGGAATTATTCCCTTATGACCCTGGGAAGATGAGTTCAGCCTAGAGAGTCTACACAACTGCATATGATAGAGGGGAATCTGCAGTGATGTCCTTCCCATTTCGATATATCTGTGTAGAAAATAACAAAATACCCAGGCTAAGCCTAGCCACTGGGGTGGGATCTGCAGCACCACTAAATAGATCACTGTCTCTGAGGAAGTACATCTGTTGCTTACAAAAGATAATAAAGAAAAAAGATTGTTGGAGTAACACACAGTCCCTTGCACAGACAGCAGTAGTTTTCAGGGAACCATATGCCAAAGTCATGAGACTTGGAGACCTTGGTCTCAAAGCATAAAAGTAGCAATACTGGCAGTAGTGGTGGCTCATCTAACTGAGACAATGGGCAAGACCCCCAATCCTCAGATAAAAGATAACTCTATGAAATTGTAGTCTATCATTAGTATAAAATTCTAGCCTCTCTTTACATGGGGGTCATTTCTCTTTCCATATAGAAATCTTACAGAGAGCTTCAAATCTATATTTGTGTCTTAAGAGGAAAAAAGATAATGAGTTCCTCATAACCCTGAAGAATAAGTTGAATAGATCATTTCCCTTGGATATAACAGGATCAGTAAGAGATATCACAAAATTGACCATCTAAGGGAGACATTTCAGACTCGACAGGGGTACTAGCAGAGAGCAGGGTATTATCCACCCTGTCTCATGTCATACCAACCATTATAATCATGACTGTCTATAAAAAGTTCGTCCTGGGAGGACACCAATCAAGCATGTAGAGGTATGTCCTGAACAGAGACTTCCTTACAGGTTTGGCCAACCTCATGTGACAGAGTGACTGAGAATAAATACAAGGTAAGGAGAACTGCCAATTATAATCAAGTCTCATAGCATTGCCTGACCAATAAGAAGGCCAACCAATCATGACCTGAAAAATGGCTCCATGTAGAAAAGAGTCAGGGTTCTGTCCATTTGATATTTTTGTAGGAAATTTTTCCTGTGCATTATGAAGTAGACTTTTTTGTTAAGGTGAGAGATCCAGAGGTGAAGGCATCCCACTGGAACTTCATGAATACGTCCTAAGCAAGATTAATGCCCATGCCTTCAACTGAAACATCAGTAGGTTAAAATCCTCTCTAAACCTTGCCTTGCTCTTTCCAAAATCTTTAACTATATTAAGCAGAGGTAAGCTGGACAAACACAGATGAAGGGGGTAAAAATGGAAAGTGGAAGCGGGGGTGAGGGAGGAAAATGAAAATGAAAATGAAGGTTTGTAAAAAGGAAGAAGAGAGTGAGAAAGGGAAGATAGAGAAGGGAGTAATAGAGAGAGGAAATAAGAAGAGGGAAAGGAAATAACAGAAGTGAAGAAGGAATTCTCCACGAGGCAAGGTTACCATGAACATGTTTATCACTCACCCTTAACCACCTGCCTGTCATTTCTTACTGCCTACCTGTTCTTGAGGTAACCCATCGGGTACTCAATAATACAAATAAAACTCCAACTTTAACTATTCAGTTACAAAAGTTACTACCTTAGGTTTAATGAAAAATTTAGCAGTCTCCCACCCCACCAGGAGAATACAAAGTGTCCTGTTTACAAATCACCCTAGTGCTACAGAGACACTTGCTTACAAGTTTTATTTTGGTTTAGATCATGACTAATTTTCATAATTTTGTCATCAAGCATAATTAGGAAAATAATGTAATTATGGAGTATGTAGTATGGGGAAATATAATTATTTGGACTCCCCAGAAATGAGCTCTTGACAAGGAAGCAGCAGCTTGAAAGACTGTTAGGAGACCGTGTGTCATGATCCTCTGATTTAGAGGATTAGCCATGGGTATGGGGTGAATTCGAGCCAGTATTCAGGGACCCAGGAAGCTAAACACAAGAACAAAGGGACACAGTCCCTAGAACGTACCTAATTCCTCGATGAGCAAAGGTAACTGCATAGATATCATAAGTAGTTAAGGCTGTATCTAATGGAAAATGAACATGAATGTCATACAACTAATTAGTAACAAGGGAGGTAACATATTCTGAAGGAGCAGGTCCAACGTATGCATCATAGGAAGTATTTGACCAAATCAACTCATTACACTTCCTGTTCTAGACCAATCTAAACCCGAACTAGAGGCTGATGCCAAGGTTCATCTGCCCTAGTGGTTACAAACATCTTCGTATTCTTCATCTCATAACATCAAAGACTTGGAATCCATTTCCCCCCAATTGAGGGGGCAGCTTAATTGAAAGTTAAGTAGACAAGCTGGGACAGGGGGTTCCAGTGAGTTGGTCAGGAAAGATCAATATTCATGCCAAAAGTTTCGGTGTGAATTTGCTTCAGTGTGTGGAGACAGCAGACATGCTGAAAGGAGCGAAGACACAGGAAAGCGCAGACTGTCTCCTCGTGTCGGACAAAATGCCTTTTCCTTCCCGTTTTGATATTAGTTTCACCTGGAAAGGAAAGTGCCTTTTCATTTGGCTTGTTTACAATTTCTTAAACCAATTTTGTAAATATTTTAGAATATTTAAAACAGTATCTAATGAGGCCCGTAAGCCTCTTGGAGCAAAAAATAATTAATTATACTTGGCACTTAATGGCACTTTTCATCATTAAATCTCTTTGTAGACATTAATTAATGGAAAAATGTTTCATTTTTTTTAAAGTTGCTGTTGGGCTGGTATCTTTGCATCTCATGAATATCAGTAATGTTGAAATGAAAAAGGAAAGATACAGAATCCAAAACACAGATTTGTCCAACTGTCTGATGCGTAGTGATGGACCCTGTGTGCTTTCTTCCCTAGATTGTATGTGTAAGAAGCATGTATTTCTGGCTGTATCTCAGAATGTTTCCTCTTTTATTACAGGTTCTGAGCTATTGTATTTAGAAATCAGATATAGCATAAACTATTTAGAACATTTCAATATAAAGCTTTATAAAGAGAAGAATTGAAAATAATATTGTGTATAGAAACATTGTCCAGTTCATTCAGGATCAACCTTCTGCCTGTTTTCTTCTCATTAGAAACTTTACCCTCAGGCATGCCTCGATTCACCTCTTTATAGAGGAGGTTATCCTCCGTTTCCTTGTCTGCAGAGAAAGTTGATCTAGAATATAAATCTGCCAATTCTGTTCTCTCAGGGTCTTCTCCCATGTTGTTTGGCATCAGAGAGAGTGCCCTAAGCAACAAAAACACATACATATCCGCTTAGATTACCATGATGGTTACCAGAGGCACACTATTTTGTCCATGCACATCTTTGTATGTTCAGCCTCAGGCCATCCCCTATAAAATTTGAAGTCATTATCTTTAAAATCTGCTACTTCACCTGCCACTCAAACTTCTTCCCCATCCCTTTTTTCAACGTTCTACAATATTCTCCACATGTTTCCGGAGATCATCATTTACTTTTTACTTGTATTTACTTTCTTGTTTTCAGCATCAGCCTAGGACTGATGCAAACACAATCATGTAATGCTAGGGATCTGTTTCCCAAGCAGGATCTGTTCAGGGGAGAAAGCTGCATGACAAGGTGAAAACAGTGACACAGGAAGATGGTGATGGATAGGAGAGGTCTGCTAGGCAAGCAGAAGCTTATTCGTGAAGATCAATTAGGAAATGTGAACTTCTCTGAGCAGTGCAAGCATGCAAAGCTTCAAGGCAGTGAGTGCGTGAACAGATTCATGTTCAAGGCTTATTCTTATGTTGGATTTGACCAGTCAAGAGGTTGTTTCGCTGTCCTAAACTGGGAAAGATGGTGCTTATAGGATTATAGTAATGACCTTGAAATAAAGTGTAAGAGGATATTAACACAAATTCAAAACACTAAAATCTGATAATAATAGAAGCGTCATTGGGCTGGAGTGCAAGGACTAGATGAAAGGAAAGTGAGGAATAAGATGTAATAGGAACTAGATCACAGAGGCAAAGTTAAGACATTTGAAATCAAATTTGGGAGAACTTGTCAAGTTGATGTTGAAACAGGGAGAAGGAGGTGAGGCAAAGATGCCTCGTGCCCTCGTTTGGTTTCCTGCTGCTGTGATAAACAGCTGACAACCAAAACGTGGGGAGAGAAAGGTATGGTCCAGCACACGTGTCCTGATTACAGTCCATGCTCTGAGTAGATTAGGACCCTAGAGGCAGGAAGTGATGCAGAGGCCATGAAGGAATGCTGTGTACTGGCTTGTTCATCATGGCCTGTTCAGTTTGCTTTCCAGTACAAACCAGGACCAGCTGCCCACTGCTCTAGAGGCATTGGGACCTGGAAGAATGGACTCTAAGAGTGAGGCAGACTAAAGTCTTCTGTAATTGCCAAAATTAATTCAGGGGGTTAAGAAAGGCCACCTAAGGGGTTGGGGATTTAGCTCAGTGGTAGAGCGCTTGCCTAGGAAGCGCAAGGCGCCCTGGGTTCGGTCCCCAGCTCCGAAAAAAAGAACCAAAAAAAAAAAAAAAAAAGAAAGAAAGGCCACCTAAGTAACAAGAAAGGCCTAAGGGAATAGGAGAAAGGCATCGAATCTCACCAGGAAAGAGAAATAGATTAAACATCCATGGTAGATGAAGGGAGAAACTGGGTGAGGGAGGGGTGGAGTTGGGGACAGGAGAGATGAGGTGGAGGGAGGATGGAGGGAGAGAGCACTGGCAGAGACAACTGGAATGAGGGGGGACATCTATCGAATGAGCAAGAAAACTAGGACAATGAAAACTCCCAGGACTCTACAAGGGTAACTGTATCTAAGACTCCTAGCAATGGGGAATATGGAGCCTGAACTCCCCACCTCCTGTAACCTCTAAGACTTCCAATGGAGGGATTGAGACATCAACCCAGCCACAAAATCTTAGACCCACAATTTTTCCACCTACAAGATATGCAGGGGTTAAAAAAATGAAGCACAATTTGAGGGAAGGTCAACTAATGACTAGCCCTGCTTGAGACCCACGCTAGGACAAGGAGCCTACCCCTCACACTGTTAATGAGATTCTGCTCTACGCGCAGACAGGAGCCTAGCATGACTGCCATCAGAGAGGCTTCACCCAGCAATGATGGAAACTGATGCAGAGATGGAACATGGGGAATTCTGTGGAAAATGGGAAAGAAGGATTGAAGAAGCCAGAGTGATCAAGAACAACACACACACACACACACACACACACACACACACACACACACACACACACACACCCTACAAAATCAACTAATCTGGGCCCTTAAAAAGCTCATAAAGACTGAACTGCTGACCAGAGAGCATGCGTGGGAAGGACCTAGGCTTTCTTCACATATGTAAAAGTTGTGCAGCTGGGTCTTCATGTGGGACTCATAAAGCCAGAGCAGTGGCTATCTCTAACTATAGCCTGCCTTTGTATCCCTTTCCCTTAACTGCTCACATAACTCCATTCTTGCACAGTGCTGCAATTATTAATTTAAAAAATGCCTATAAGCCAGTCCAATGAAAGTATTTTAGTTATAGTTATTTAGTTAGCTAGCTAGCAAGTTTTTGAGACAGAGTCTCACTATGTAGCCCTGGCTGTTCTGGAACTCTTTATGTAGAACAAACTGGCCACCAAGTGCTGGGACTACAGGCATATACCACCAAGCTCATCAGGAGCATTTTCTTAACTGAGGTTCCGTATTATCAGATGGCCCTTTTTCTATTACAAGTTGACAAAGAACCTAAACACTCTAACTTATTTCCAGATTTGAGGACACAGCAAATTAGCAGCTGAGGATGAAGAGGTGCTGGGAGGTGAAATCCAGAGTCCCTTTTTAGACACAATCCAATAATAGTCACTGTCTTGTTAGGCCAACTGTTGACTAAAAATACCCAGAGCTTTTTTGTCCTTTCTTCGTAAAATACTTTTTATTTATATCATTTCCCTTTACCCTTTCCTCCCTTCAAGGCCTCCCATGCCTGCTTCCTTATTCCTTTTCAAATTCATGGCCTGTTTTTTGAATTGTTGTTCCGTGTGTGTGTGTGTTTGTGTGTGTGTGTGTGTGTGTGTGTGTGTGTGTATGTGAATTGCTCAGTCCATATAATGTTTCTTTAATGTATATGTTTCCAGGGAGGACCATTTTGTGTGGATAACCAATTGGAGTATTTTTCCAACTAGTTATATATACTGAGAACTCAAGAAATGTTCGTTACTTTATTATCGTTATTCTTTATTGAACTATCTTTATTAAGACAAAACCACGAAGGGTAGTTCCGTTACCACCCAGCCTCACTATCCATCACCTACAGACACCATGGGATTCGTCCTTCAGAAAACATCCGGTAGGCTTTTCTGTCATTCACAGGATGTGGATTATTTTACAGCATGGGGGTAAATGAATTACAAAGACCCCCACAAGGACTGGAATTGTTATTCATGAAGACAGAAAGTCTTTCACAGATAGAGCACATTCTTTGCATCTTTCTTTAGTCCATTTTACAGAAAATCCTACTGAGGAGAATGTCTGAGAAAGACAGATAAAGTCACCAATGCTTGTGCTTTATATTAAATAAAATCAGAGTACTTATTCAAAAGGAATTAGAGGTAGAAGAATGGAGTCTTGGGTTTCCCACCTCTATCTTCCCACATCTTCCCCACCACCATTTCATGATGAAGAACAGTGGTCCTCCTGACACATCCATAGGGAAAAAGGGACAGTAACAGAGAAAATAATTGCCACACAGCACACATATCTCTCGGCTGCCCTCAGGATATAAAATGCAGCAGGGTGCCTTTTGTATGTTGGCTGAGGGAAAGCAATTATTTAGAACCACACTCTTTATCAACATCCCTGAAGCAGAATTCGAAATGAATAACGGGTAAATGGATGTCACTTTAGACAATGTGCCTCTAAAAATAAAAGCAAAGGACAAATTACTTTGAGTTTGGTTCAGGTTTTTTCTGGACAATGGCTAGACAGATGTCAGTGTAGTTGGCTACTCCTACAAACAGTAAGGAAGGAAGGTGTCATAGGGACAGTGTGGCCTCATCTTCCTAAAGGCCAGTGGCTCTTTAAAAGCCCAGGGTACCTTATGTGGCCTTTCCAGTCCTCTCTTAGACGGAGGTCACTCTACTAGGCTTGCTACATGAATTTTTCAGGACTGTTCCCATCCTTGAAACTTTTAGACCTTGGTATGGTTGACAGGGGCAGATCTCTCATCTTTAAGCGAGAAGTTAAATTCATCATTTTTAATTGACAAGACATTTCTGAATTTCAGCAAAGCCAAACAGGGGAACAGCTAAGAGTCACTGAACATGCTGCTGGGAAAGGTCGGTTTCTCAAAAGGGCATTGTGTTCCGCAGGAAGCCCAAATGAAGCCGGCATATTTCAGGATGTGTATTCCTTTACGCAGACATGCCCTGTTACCCACGTCACCTGTGCGTCATGGAAATGACATTTCCACTGGTAATTACAAATTTTCTCTCAGCAACGGAGAAAAATGATCATGTGAGCGGTATGGATCCAAAGGCTCTGTTTCCTGAGGGTTCCAGGTTTTCCCCTCCCCGTATGGTAATGAATACCTCAAATAAAGGATTACAGAAGAGAAATAAAAGTCTACAGGATTTTGAAGATTTCAAAGCCTAAGTGCTTTAACATTGAAGACTGGGCTATCAAAGTAACCGCCGGCAGAAGGAAAGGGTGCAAAACAAACAAACAAACAAACAAAACACCTTCGGGAGCTGCCTGTGCATAGCTGCTCTTTTTAGAGAAACAAAAATGCTCTTTTTAGAGGGCATTAAGGAGGCAGGGGTGTTTCACATGTGTGGTGCTCCTGATGAAACATATGCAAGACAACAGAGACAGGACTATAGCTCAGTACAGTACAAGTGGCATATAAACAAGGAAATGACATCAAGAAGTCCATGTTCCTCAATTTTTAAAGATTTGTTTTTTTACTTATGAGTATATAAGTGTTTCTGGGGGAAGGGAGTACCCCAGGGAGGACTAAAGAAGGCATTGGATTTCCTTGGATCTGGAGTGACAGAAAGGGTTGTGAGTTGTTTAGTGTGGGTACTAGAACCAAATATTGATCCTCTACAAGAACAATATGTACTCTTAATGGCTGACCTATTTCCTTAACCCCATCTTTATTCAGTAAGAGAAAAACTTGTTCATGCTACAGTATTAATCTCGATTAAGCCTTTTCAGAGAGAGAGAGAGAGAGAGAGAGAGAGAGAGAGAGAGAGAGAGAGAGAGAGAGCTAATCATAACATTCTTACTTATTTTAACTATACCAGTATGAAGTAACTCCTCCTGAGTGGCTACATGTGCATTGCTGAGAATTGTGTACCCTATATGCTTTGCTGTTCTAGACGGAGTCTTTATTTAAGCCTATAAATACTTCCACACTCAGATTACGACTTTCAGGGAAAGATCAGATGGATTCTTGCCTCCAACCTCCTTTGGGGGTCATCTCTCAAACTTCTGTGAAGACAACACTGCTTTTAATGTTAAAACTATTCCAGGAACTTCTGTAGCAGAATGGGTTCTAGAAAAGCAGAAGATACAAGTAATCTAACAAAGGAGAGTGAAAAATAGCTAGGTCCCCTCCAGCAGGTGATCTCTGCTCAGCTTTCATTTCAATTTAGACCTTGGATGTATGGGAGGAAGCTACACAATTCTAACATTTTCATCGATTTTTAAAATAGCTTCTGGTCCACAGGCCAGTGCCGGGACAGACGGAGGCAAAGAGTACGCACTTGAGAGGGGGAGGACTGGTGTCTTCCTGAGCTCCGCACATCCTCAGTTATGTCCCAGAAAGAATCTCAGAGAGTATTATGTAGGAAGAACCTGAATCTTCCTTCTGTAAACCGCTATGTCTTAAGGGACAGGGTGGAAGAGGCTTTTTTTTTTTTTTTTTTTTTGATAACTCAAGTCACATGTAGCAAGGATCCTGTCAGATGCACTCGATAGAGAAAAAGATTAGTAAACTAGGTCTGTTACACTCAGTTCTGGACCCAGATGGACTCTAGATCCCATCCCCACCCCACCCGCCCACTCACCCATTTGCCCCAAGCAAGGACTATGTGGGTACCACCTGCACTGTTCTTTAGGATAGAAAAACAAAGCAGTTCCAGGATGGGCACTCACTGTTTTCTCTGATGAGAAAGCATTGTTCACGAAGGCCTGTCCCCTATGAGGGTGAACCACAACCCTGTTGGCTCCAACTGCATGATCTGTCTGTGAAGTTTCTTGTTAAAGTTTGAAATAAATCATGAAGATCCTGGATAAGCAGAGGAAGACTGCACATACTGAATCAGATCTGCTATGTTGGTTTTAGTTGTTGTCTGAAGGTTAGGATAGCAGAAGGGAGCTATTAGGGCAGCTTTGACCCACTCAACTTCCTGGGTTGAACAGTGGGAATTGACTCCTGTCAATCACCTGATGTGGCATGCCCTCCATTTCTCAAGATTTGGGAGTCTAAATGGAACTAACCTTTGAGGTACTGAGTTGAAGTAACTGAGCTCAGATGTGCCTTTCAAAAGTGTATATTAGGATTCGTGTGGCTTTGCGCTCATGTACCAGAGTTGTTAGGAGGTAGGGGTTAAACCAGGGTCAAAGATAGGGTTAAACCAGGGTCACAGTTGCTGGCCAGCAGGGGGCAGATGGAAGCCAGCTGCCAAGGGAGAGAAGTCAGACTGCTTGCCAGGTGGACCAGTGACAGGAGGCAAACAGCCCAGACAGAAATAGCTGCCATTTATCAGCATGTAGTCATACCACTTCAGCTGAAAGCCATCGACTTCATTTCCTCTAGACCAGGTCACCAGGGTGAGTCTGAAATTCTACCAGGAAACCATGTCGATTCCTAGAAAACCCAAGGGAACCAATAAAACAGAGCATTTGTTCTAAGTGGAAACCAATTGATGTAAAAGAGCTTTTCCATAAAAGATGTCTGAAGTAGTATGGTCAGGCTTACTACAGTATGTGACTGAAACCTTCAGCTGTCAGTGTCTAGCCAAAATGTTTCCACGCCCTGGAAACATTTATTTATGTATCATTCTGCCTCAGCATGGAAACTTTCTGTAAAAGGGTTCTGGCAACTTAAATGAGTGCACCCTCCTCATAGGCTCCTGTGTTTGAACATTTGGTCACCAGCCAGTGGTACTGTTTGAAATGTGTGAACCTAGGAGGTGGAGGCAGGGAGTTATTAGAAATAGGCTTTTAGGCCTTACAGCCTGGCCCTACTCCCTGTCTGCTTTCTGCCTCTTGACTGTGGCTGGAACCGCCAAGATCTTATACTCTTGCCACAGGCCTTTCCCATCTTTATGGATGGTATCCTAAAAACCGTGAACCCAAGTCAACTATTCCTCTGGCAAATAATTTATCAGGCATTCCATTCCAGCACCAAGCATGTACCTAATACAACCTACATACCAACCTCTTCAATTTCTATTTTCCCTTATTTATTGTTCTATAGAAAATGTCCAAGGAGTTTTGATATCTGTTGTCTTCTTTAACCCCTAACTTCAGATTACCCTTTTTTTCAGACCATGCTGTAAGAACATCCACGCCCCTTTCTTGCTTATGTCAGACCTGTGAGTGCCTGTATTCAGTCAAGTACTGTATTTAGGCTACTTTATGTTTCTATGACAGCTATTCCAGAGACTGGGTAACTTATAGAGAAAATATATTTACTTAGCTCATGTTTCTAGAATATGGGATTTCAGGATAAAGGTGAGGCATCTATCAGGGGCTTTTGACTATGTCCATATCCAAAGATAGAAGTGAGATAAAAGATAGATAGATAGATAGATAGATAGATAGATAGATAGATAGATAGATGAAATAGAGGGAGACAGAGAGAGACAATGAGACAGAAAGAGAAGGGGGAGAGATATAAAATGGGGGGAGGGAGTAAGAATGGTTCAAACTTGCCTTATAGCAAACTGATTTCTCATATATATGCATATGTATATATGTTACGGTAAAATTAAAAAGTGTGCATGACCTGGTTCCTGAGAGTTCCCACTCTGGGCAGATTCATGTACCCTTGGAGTTTCTCTGTTTGCTGCTTTCACACACACTCCCCAGTGGGTTGTTACCATGCCTGATACATGCATCATGTTCCTTAGACCATGCTAGCGGGGCCCCAAGCCATGCTAGCCCCAAGCATTCTATAGCCCAGCACGGCTTCCTGTCACCAACTCTGTTCATACTCCCAACAATCTAGTAAAGACAAAACTCAACAGACTGTAACACAGCAACCAGATTTATATGTTAAAAGATCAAAGTACAATACATCCACACAATTAACTTACAAGCAATTGATAAGGATATAAACTGCCCACCTAGATAAGATATAGTTTGCTCATCTAGATACACAAAATCCTATACACATTCATCCTTTAAGAATAGTCATAACAACCTGTATCTATGTAAGGATGCACGACAGGGATCATTTACATCTGCTTCCATGTTGCTTCTCCCATGGCTCTCCCTTCGCTTCGGTCTCCTCTCCTCTCTGAAACTTTCCTCCCACCCATCCTTCCTTCTTGTCCAATGACAGGCCTCATTCTATCCTGTACCTGCCTTCACCTGCATAATGACATCAACCTTCACACACACACACACACACACACACACACACACACACACACACATTTGTTATATATATTCAGAGTTCTCATGACGACCCCATCTCCTCTCTTAATGCTGCTGCCACCTTGGAAATAAAACATTCAACTTATGAAGTAAAAAGAACAATTCAAATCAAAGGGAGTAGACCTTGGGATCTGGCCTGTATTACAGATATGTACCAGGACTTTGAGTAGGAAAAAAGCCACAAAGGAACTAAAATATCTGAAAATGGAAAGTCTATGAGAAACCAGGGTACCATCATTGAAATCTTAGGCTCAAGTCTGTTCACCCAAAAGGAATAGATGATTCCAGACACTCTGGAACCACTTTGGAAAAGCCTGGGCCCAGACTGAGGAAACTGAAAAACGTTCCCATCAGTGTATCTATGAATGTCACAGAACACAAATACAGTAAGCCTGGAAAAAAATCTTCCTCGGTTTGATCAGAAATAAAGGAGTCAAGTGAATTGCATTTTTTAAACCCAAGTGTAGTTTGACAGCACCTGGATTTGTAGTGTCATTTATTTGTCTTAACCACTGGACATCTGTGTGCAAAAGTCAAGGGCACATAGCCAAGTATGGGCATGTTCTGGAGAAGTCTGAAATTTGTACAAAATTGTTTCACACTAAGCTAAACTATTGGTGGAAAGGCAAGATGTTGCTTAATGGAAAATAGATCAAGAATCACAACATACATCTTACCAGGAATCCTGATGACTAAGCATTTTGCCTCTGCTATTACTGTGACCGAAAGACAGAAAACATGTTTCATGAGTTATGTTAACATACAACTTTTGTTTTTTTTGGTTTTGTCCTAACTCTTCTAAATCCTCTTTTACATCATTCTTCCCTTCTTCTGGATCAAGGAAGATTGGTAGAGGAAAATCACACACAGAGAGGTCAAAAGACTTGCTTTTGGAGCTCATAGCTATAGTTGTTCTATGTATCTAAGAGATTCTGGCAAAGAAATTTGGATAACTTAAAAGGACAGTTTAATAAAGGGTCTTATCACAAATTGCCATAGGTCAGGAAAAAGTCACCAGGAATAGCAAAGGATGCTGAGGCTGACATTGCTAGGCATGGGCTAGGGGTGGGGCAAGAGGAGCTGGATGCTCAGAGTTTCTAATAGGAACGTGGATGTATTTAGCTCAAGTGTGCACCTAACCCAAAGCAGCCCTGTAAAGAAGAACACAAGGGAGTTGACACCTAGTTACCTCCTATCCTAACCCTCTGAGGCAGGCAGCGTGTGGATTCTCCCATCACCATCATCATAGAGCAAAGCCAACTGGTAGCTGGCCTATGAGTAGAGTCTCAGTAGTAGCTCTTGTGTGTCCTAAGAAGATAGTCTATGTTTAGTCTAAGTCCGCCGCAGGAAGGTTTCCCTTTACTTTAGTGCAAATCCAGAAAGCATGTTTACTTTGAAAATGTGAACTATGTGTTGTATAAATGTTCATGGAGTTTATCAATTAGTATTTTTTTACATTATAACTTTAAGAGATTTATTTTTTGTATGTATTTATTTGTATTGTATTTTGCACAGATGAATGGGCGTTTCACCTACATGTATGTAAACAGTGTACCTCTGGTACACAGAGCCTGTGGAGGCCATAAGAGGGCATCTATTCCCTAGAACTGGAGTTAAAGGTGGTTGTGTGCTTCCATGTAGGTGATGGGAACTGAACTCTTGTCTACTACAATAGTAAGTGCTCTTAAGCACTGCACCAGCTCTCTTGCACCCAATATTATCTTTTCCCCACTGTTTTACTATTTACTACATCTTGTTTCACAAACATATATACATACAAGCATATACACATACACACATGCACACATATTCACATACACATACAGGCATATGTAAACACACATACACACATATACTCGCACATACATCTACAAGTAAACTCACACACACATACTTACACATAAAGGGACACAAACATATACACATAGAGGAACACACACACACATATACACATACAGGGACACATGCACATATACACATACAGGGACATACATATAAACATACAGGAGCACACACATATACACATACAGGGACACACGCACATATACACATAAAGGGACACAAACATATACACATACAGGAACACACACATATACACATACAGGAACATACACACACATATACACATGCAGGCATACAGACTACAAGTAGAAATACAGAAAAGAAATGCAATAACTGTGCTATGGCTCAATGAAGTAAAATTAATTTCAGTTTGAAAACTTCTGAACAGACTTTCCAGAAAGTACCACCCAGAATGATGTAACCGTCGGTGACATCTATCTCTTATTTTCTATGACACCCAATGCCAATTTCCAAGTTTCGGGTCCTCAGAGTCTCCTCGGGGAAGCTTATGATAAAAATTAAATCATTCATTCATTAACTCATTCATTCATTCAAAAGGCTGTGATAGAAATGAATTGTTACTTGTATGGTGGAGGTGGTGGCTGGCAAGCAAACAATCACCTGTGTGTATATGTGCACAGATGCGAGAATGGATGGTTAATAGCGCTGGATGGAAGATCAACTTATCAGAATGGATAGACAGTCTAGTCTACCTGAGTCTCTCATTGGCATAAGCAAGCCTGCCCTCCCTTAAGCCCAGAGAAAAAGGAGTCTATGCCTTAAACCATCAATCTCTAAGGTTTCACACTGTGGGCTCTGGAATCAGTGTCTTGAATTTTTATCATATGCCTGTCACCATTTAGCCATGAGACCAAGTCTTGCAGACCTGGGTGCTTGTGCGGGTTAAGTTTTGGTGGTTTTGGGTGGTTTTGTTGTTATTGGTTTGTCAACTTGAGAGAATCTAGGGTTGTCTGTTAGAAGGAATCTAACAGGGGGAAATGGCTCCACGGGATAGCCCTGTGGGTAAGCTGTCAGGTGTTTTCTTGTTTGATTTGTTCTTGATATAAAAGTGCCCAGCCCACTGAGAACAGGGCTGCCCCTGGGAAGGGAAACAAGCTAAGCAAGGCAGCAGCGCTGTACCTCCACGGCCTCTGCATCAATTCCTGCCTCAAGCCTGCCCTGACTTCCCTGGATGATGGATGACATTCTGTGAGAGGAAATAAACTCTTTCCTCTCCATATTGCTTTTAGAAACTAAGATGGCCCCTCTCTGCAAGAAATTGCCTTAGAGCTGATGGACTTCGAGGCTAGTGAGACTGGGACTGGAGATCACTTCATGCCGTTATGGGATGAATATTAGCCTGTAACATTTATATCATAAGATCACTATGAAAAATCAACCTTACTGCAACGGGAAATCATGGAAAAATAATTCAAGTTTGAATTGCTGCCAAGTATCAGCAATCACATGGATGTGAAAATAAAATTCGGGCTGGGGTCCTAGTTTAGTGCTCCAGTCCTATAGTATGCAGGTACTCAGGAGGTCTTGATTTAGATCCATAGCACCTCAAAAGTGCAATAAAATGAAGTGATTTTGTCATGTGAATGATGTGTGTAAGGGGCATGAAGCCATAATAGAAAGTAAGAAATCAGAAGCCTGCTGTATGCATTTGCAATCTCTGTGACCTTGGACACTGACTTAATTATCTGAGTAAATCAAGCGGCATCTATGTCCAAATTGTCTGGCACATTTAGCTTCTATGAATCGTTCATCATTTAAAAGCATGTAGGCCAAGATTTCCAGCTGGACCAAACCCTGAGACATTACCTTCCTCACTTCCCTTGAACAGAAAGAGGTTCTAGCCACAGTAGAGCACTGTTTCTACATAGTGCTCATTGAGTAGAGCTGACTCAGAACCTCCCTTGAACTCCTGATCCTCCCTCCACCTCCCCAGGACTGCAATTGTAGGTATTTACCATTATGGGAAGTGTATACAGGGCTGGGAATTGGATCCAGGAAGCTGGACATGCGTGGCAAACACTCTACCATATATATATATATACTGAGATGTATCCTGGTCATTTGTTTTTGCTTTATTTTTCTTTGCTTTGTTTTTGCTATATAATGTTGGCTGGGCTGATACTCACTGTCCTGTCCTGCCAAGGCTGCCTCCAAACTTGGACAATCTCCTTGCCTCAGCCTTCAAAGAATGAGGATCACAACCATAAACTACTACCTCACATGGCTGGTAAAAATACATTTCTTTTCTTCTTTTCTTCTTTTCTTTTTCTTTTTCCTTTTTTGGGGGAGTGGTGGTGGTGGAAACTGTTAACTTATGTATGTATGTATGTATGTATGTATGTATGTATGTATTTACATTCCAGCCATTGCTTCCCCTTTCTACAGTTCTTCATCCCATTTCTCCTACCCCCTGCTTCTTCCAAGAGGGTGCTTCCCCCAAGGCCTCCCCCCTTTTTCTGGGGCCTCAAGTCTTTCAAGGATTAAGTGATCTTCTCCCACTAAAGCCAGACCAACTCGTCCTCTACTATATAAATGGTGGGGCCTTGGACCAGCCCATGTATGATGCCTGGTTGGCGGCTCAATCTCTGGGAGCTCACTGGGGTCTGGGCTAGTTGAGACTGCTGCTCTTTCTATGGGGTTCCCCTCCTCTTCAGCATCTTAAATCCTTCCCCTAATTCAACTATAGGGGTCCCCAACTTTAGTCCAATGGTTGACTGTAGGAAACTGCTTCCATCTCAGTCAGCTGCTGGTGGGGCCTCACAGGGGACAGTCATGCTAGGCTCCTGTCTGTAAACACAACATAAGATCAGTAATAGTATCAGGCCTTGATGCCCCCGATGAGATGGATACCAAGTTTGGTCAATTATTGGACTTCCTTTCCTTCACTGTGTATCAGTAACCTGGGCCCTTCACTTGATGCAAGATGACCATTTTTACTACATTAATCGTGCTAATCCATGAGCATGGGAGATCTTTCCATCTTCTGAGATCTTCAATTTCTTTCTTCAGAGACGAAGTTCTTGTCATACAGATCTTTCACTTGCTTGGTTAGAGTCATATCAAGGTATTTTATATTATTTGTGACTATTGTGAAAGGTGTCATTTCCCTAATTTTTTCTCAGCCTGTTTATAATTTGTATAAGGAAAGACGACTGATTTCTTTGAGTTAATTTTATATCCTACCACTTTGCTGAAGTTGTTTATCAGTGGTAGGAATTCTCTGGTTGAAGTTTGGGTGTCATTTAAGTATATTATCTTATTATCTACAAATAGTGATATTTTGACTTCTTCCTTTCCAAGTTGTGTATTTTGATCTCTTTTTGTTGTTTAATTGCTCTAGTAGAACTTCAAGTATTATATTGAATAGATATGGAGAGAGTGGGAAACCTTGCCTTGTACCTGATTTTCTTTCTGTTCTAGAGCTTTCGGGTGTGGTGTTAAGATGCACGTATGAGATTTCTTCACTTTCTTTATGAAGACACTTAGTGCTATGAATTCTTCTCTTAACACTGTTTTCATTGTTTCCCATAATTTTTGGTATGGTATATCTTTATCTTCATTGAATTCTATAATGTCTTTGATTTCTTTCTTTACTTCTTCCCTGCCCAAGATTTCATTGAGCAGAGAGTTGTTCAGCTTCCATGAGTATGTGGCTTTCTGTTGTTCTTGCCGTTATTGAAGTCCAGTCTTAGTCCATGGTATTCTAATGGAATGCCTGTGATTATTTCAATCCTCTTGTATCTGTTGAGACTTGTTTTTTTGTCCAATTATATAGTCAAATTTGGAGAAGGTTCCATGAGTACTGAGAAGAAGGTGAATTCTCTTGTTTTTGGGTGAAATGTTCTGCAGATGTCTGCTACATTGATTTAGTTCATAACTTCTGTTGGTTTCACTGTGTCTCTTTAATTTCTGTTTCAATGACCTGTCCATTGGTGAGAGTGGGGTATTGAAGTCTCCCACTATTATTGTGTGAGTTTCAATGTGTATCTTGAGCTTCAGTAAAGTTTCATTTCTGAGTGTGGGTGCCCTTGCATTTGGGGCATAGATGTTTAAAATTGAGGTTTCCTCTTGGTGAATTTTCCTTGAATGAATATGAGGGGTCCTTCCCCATTTCATTTGATAACTTGTGGTTGAAAGTCTCTTTTATTGGATATTAGAGTGGCAACTCCAGCTTGATTTTTGGGAGCATTTGCTTGAAAAACTTTTTTCTGGCTTTTTACTCTGAAATAGTATCTATCACTGAGGTGTATTTCTTGTATGCAGCCAAATGTTGGATCCTGTTTATGTATCCAGTCTGTTAGCCTATGTCTTTTTATTGGGGAATTGAGTTGATTGATGTTGAGAGATATTACAGACACATGATTGTTAGTTCTTGTTATTTTTGAACTGGAGGTGGTATTATGTGTGTGTTATTCTCTTCTTTTTGGTTGTGAAATACTTAATTTCTTGTGTTTTCTTGGGTGCAGTTACCCTCCATATGTTGGAGATTTCCTTCTAGTATCCTCTGTAGGGCTAGATTAGTAGAAAGATATTATTTAAATTTTGTTTTGTCATAGAATATCTTGGTTTCTGCATCTATAGTGATTGACAATTTTTCTAGAACCCTGGGCTGGCATTTGTGTTCTCTTATGGTCTGAATGACATCTGTCCAGGATCTTCTGGTTTTTAGAGTCTTTGTTGAGAAGTCTGTTGTAATTCTAATAGGTCTGCCTTTATATGTTACTTGGCCTTTTCCCCTGACAGCTTTTAATATTCTTTCTTTGTTCTGTGAATTTAGTGTTTGGATTATTATGTAATGCAATGATTTTTTCCTGGTCCAATCTATTTGGTGTTCTGTAGGCTTCTTGTACATTTGTGCTCATCTCTTTCTTTAAGTAAGAAATGTTTTCTTCTGTGATTTTATTGAAGATGTTTTCTGGCTGCTTGAGTTGGGATTCTTCACTCTCTTATATTCATACATTTGATATTTCCAACTGTGTCCTTAATTTCCTGAATATTTTGGATCAGGAACTTTTTACACTTTGTATTATCTTTGACTGATGCGTGAATATAGTCTATGATATCTTCTATGCATGAGATTCTCTCTTCTGTCTCTTATATTCTGTTGGTGATGCTTGCATCTGTAGCTCCTATTCTTTTTTTTTTTAAGTTGTGCATATCCAGTGTTGCCTCCATTCGTGTTTTCTTTATTTTTTCCTATTTCCATTTTTAGGTCTTGAACAGTTTTGTTCCATTCCTTCACCTGTTTGATTTCATTTTCCTGTATTTCTTTAAGGGATTCATTTGTTTCTTCTTTAAAAGTCTTCTACCTGTTTGCCTCTGTTTCCCTGTATATTTTTGAGGGAGTTATTTATATCCTCCTTAAAGGTCTCTATTGCCTTCATAAGAAAGGATTTGTTGTCATTATCTTGCTTTTGGGGTGTGTTATAGTATCCAGGGCTTGCTGTACTAGGAGAACTGGGTTCTGGTGTTGCCAAGTTGTATTGGGTTCTGTTGCTTATAATCATGTGCTTGCCTCTTGCCATCTGGCTATCTCTGGTGTTAATTGGCCTGGGTGTTTCTGACTGGAACCAGCCTCCTTGGAGGCAGGTAGAGAGCTTTGTGACATGGGTTAGAGCTGGTCTCCTGGGTGTCAGGCAGTGCTGTCTCTGGTTAAGGTAGGCTTCCTGTGTCTCTGGTAGAACAGGCTATCCCTGGCTACTCTGACCTCCTCAGAGAAGGCAGGCTATGCCCCTGGTTACTGCAGACCTCCTGGGAGGCACATGGGATGTAGGATGTAGGAGGGTATTGAACCTGCTTATCTGACCAGGGTTGAGAAGTGGACTCAAAGGAAGGTGGTGCTCAGGAGAGTGGGTAGGTCCTAAGTCAGCTGGGCTCTGTGGGTGTCCCAGTTGGTGTGGGTATTTGAGTGCGATTCTCACCTGTTTCCCTGCTTACTTCAGAGAGTGTAGAATGTGGGAGGATATCAGGCTTACTGATACTGACCCTGGTGGGGCAAAAAAATACATTTTTAAGCACAAGTAAGCCCAAGCCCAATTCCTTTCCCAAATGTTCCAGTCTGTGGCAATAATAATAAATCTGTCTTTAAGATCACCAGAAGACCATCAAACAATGGGCACTCACAGTCATACTTGTCCATCATCAGCAAAAAAACAAAACAAAAAACAAAAAACAAAAACAAAAACAAAAACCCTGTAATTGCTGACTCCTCAGCTTCTATTCTGCCTGACACACTATTGTCATGATACTCTCTATGAGACCATCAGCAAGGGAGCAAATGCTAAATCAGAACCACTGTACTAACACTCCTCCATCGATACAAACAACCCCCTCCCCCCACAGTACTTTAAGGTAAGTCAGAATGTAACTCAATCCAAGATATCCTGAGTGATTCTTGGACATTGTTGCCTAGGATCCTGCAGACAATACTACCAATGGCCATAGTAAGCTTCTCTAAGACATTTTACAGTAATGACCCAAATCCTACAAACATACATACCCGTGGAGCCCAACCTTACCAAGAAAACCTAAATGATTTTTTTCCCTTACTCAGTCCTCAAAATGCTTTATATGGACTCACAAATATTTTAAATGAACTAACTTTGCAAAAAATATATTTTCAAATTTTGGGTGGATAAGATAGTCCAGCAGGAAAAAGAACTGGCTGCTAAGCCTGACAATGTGAGTTTGATGCCCAGGACTTACACAGAGTAAGGAGAAAACTGATATTTGCAACTTGTCCTCTACAAATGTGTTGTGGCATGTATGTACCCCAGAGAGGGACACACACACACACACACACACACACACACACACACACACACACACACACACACACAGAGAGACAGAGACACAGAGAGACACAGAGAGACAGAGACAGAGTGACAGAGAAACAGAGAGACAGAGAGGGAGAGGGAGGGAGAAGGAGAGTTTTTAATTAAGCTTCATTAAGTGTTTCACTTATTTTTTATACAATTTATTTATTTAATTTTTTATTATTTTTTATTTACATTTCAAATGTTACTCCTTTTTCCAGTTTCATGACCATAAGCCACGTATCCCATCCTCCTCCCTTTCTTTTATAAGGGTGTTTCCAGTCCCCAAACACCCCCCCCTCTTGTTACCTCCCCAGCCCCTACATTTCCCTACACAGGGGGTCTAGCCTTGACAGGACCAATGGCTTCTTCTCCCATTGGTGCCCAAAAGACCATCCTCTGCTACACATGCAGCTGAAGCTATGGGTCTGTCCATGTGCAGTCTTTGGGTAGTGGTCTAGTCCCTCAGAGTTCTGATTGGTTGGAATTATTGTTCTTATGGGGTTGCAAGCTCCATCAGCTCCTTCAGTCTTTTCTTTAATCCATGGGAACCCCGTTCTCAGTTCAATGGTTCGCTGCTAACATTCGCCTCTGTATTTGGCTTGCTCTGGCTGTACTTCTCAGGAGACAGCTCTATCAGGTTCCTGTCAGCCTTCACTTTTTGACTTCATCAATATTATCTAGTTTTGGTGGCTGTATAAATATATATGGGTTATATCCCCAGGTGGGGTAGGCTCTTAATGGCCATTCCTTCAGTCTCTGCTCCAAACTTTGTCTCCATATCCCCGCCTATGAATATTTTTGTTACCCCTTTTAAGAAGAGAAAAACATGCACACTTTGGTCATCCTTCTTCTTGAGCTTCATGTGCTCTGTGGATTGTATCTTATGCAATTCGAGCTTTTGGGCTACTATCCACTCATTAGTGAGTGCATACAATGTGTGTATTTTTGTGACTGGGTTACCTCACTCAGGATGATATTTTCTAAATTCATCCTTTTATTTGCCTATTAATTTCATGAAGTCATTGTTTTTGATAGCCAAGTAGTACTCCACTGTGTAGATGTACCACATTTTCTGTATCCATTTCTCTGTTGAAGGGCATCTGCATTCTTTCCATCTTCTGGCTATTATAAATAAGGCTGCTATAAACATAATGGAGCATGTGTCTTTGTTATATGCTGGAGTATCCTTTGGGTATATGCCCAGGAGAGGTATAGCTGGGTCCTCAGGTAGTGGAATGTCCAATTTTAAGTGCTGGTAATTAAATAAATTATGCAGGTATTTCATAAGGTGAGTGGAAGGATCCAACAACCAGTTTCATTGACCATACCCCAGACAGCACGAATGGTCCCATAAGAAACATCACCAAGGATGATCTACATAGGGCATGCAGAGGACAGGTCAAGCTGCTGTACACCCATTTGCTATGAATTACATTGTGAGGAAAAGGGTTGCAAGTGATAAAGAGATGAATGAAGCCACTCATATAGGTTAGACTCAGGGTAGGAGCTTTCATGCATGGCAGGTGAACACCATAGCCCCGTGTGGGGAACACAGTAAAGAGGTGAGTTAGAGGAGCGAGGAGTCTGGCCAGGTACCTGCAGACACCCTTTCCTACCATCCAAGGACTCCCTGCTTGGAGGTAGTCTATGGTCATGGAAAAAAAATCTCTCAAACACCTCCTGAACTAGGACTGAGTTCATCTCCATGGGGATTTCAAGCTTTTTGCTTCTCTGGCTTCTCATTTTCTTTTGTTTTAGAAAACGAGCCATCAGAGGCATGGACACGTTTAAAGGAAAAAGAATGATTTTTGCTATGAAAGCACACCAATGTCATAGAGACCTAGAAAACACACATAGCAGGGCAACTGGTTCTCTAGAGCTGTTCTGGTAGCAGGGCAAGGTCTCTTTCTGGTAGGCTCAGCTTATGTTGGCTTGGTGCCTGGACACAGACTTGAGGTCTGGGAATGTGATTAATACTTGGCAGATGTTCTGCTCCTCAGGTAATTCTCTTATCATTTGGAGGGAGCTTGAAAGAGAGGTGGAAAGACTGCCTGGAGATGGGGAGCATGTGGGCTGGGCATGAGATGTGTTTGTGACAGTGATGCTGAGTGCTAGCCATCTGCTTTCAGAGCTGTGAGTTGTACTAGCATAGGATGCTGAGTGCTGTGAGCCAAGCATGCTATCCAGGCTGACATTCCTTTGCCCTCCACCATAATACCCTGACCTACTCCTCAGGACCTACCTGTCAGTAGAGTATGCAAAGACTTGTTCAATCTCTTGAACAAGGGGCTCAGTCTCTTTCTAAGGAGACTCCTGGAGTAAGCCAAGGTTTCAATGTGTTCTCTGTCTCTGCTCCCTCTCCTCCATTTTCTTCAGCCAAATTCTTAGTCTTTGATGTCTAAGCACCAGTTTCATTGCTCAAAACTTAAAGATCACACAAAGTCACTGACAAATTATCTTTCTTTTTTTTTTCAGTATTTATTATTTTTTTTCTTTTTTTTTTTTATTATTAACTTGAATATTTCTTATATACATTTTGAGTGTTATTCCCTTTCCCGGTTTCCGGGCAAACATCCCCTCCCCCTCCCCTTCCTTATGGGTGTTCCTCCCCACCCTCCCCTATTGCCGCCTCCCCCAACTGTCTAGTTCACTGGGGTTCAGTCTTAGCAGGACCCAGGGCTTCCTCTTCCACTGGTGCTCTTACTAGGATATTCATTGCTACCTATGAGGTCAGAGTCCAGGGTCAGTCCATGTATAGTCTTTAGGTAGTGGCTTAGTCCCTGGAAGCTCTGGTTGCTTGGCATTGTTGTACATATGGGGTCTCAAGCCCCTTCAAGCTCTTCCAGTTCTTTCTCTGATTCCTTCAACGGGGGTCCTATTCTCAGTTCAGTGGTTTGCTGCTGACATTCGCCTCTGTATTTGCTGTATTCTGGCTGTGTCTCTCAGGAGCGATCTACACTTCTGCACTTCTTTGCTTCATCCATCTTATCTAATTGGGTGGCTGTATATATATGGGCCACATGTGGGGCAGGCTCTGAATGGGTATCCCTTCAGTCTCTGTTTTAATCTTTGCCTCTCTTCCCTGCCAAGGGTATTCTTGTTCCCCTTTTAAAGAAGGAGTGAAGCATTCACATTTTGATCATCCGTCTTGAGTTTCATTTGTTCTAGGCATCTAGGGTAATTCAGGCATTTGGGCTAATAGCCACTTATCAATGAGTGCATACCATGTATGTCTTTCTGTGATTGGGTTAGCTCACTCAGGATGATATTTTCCAGTTCCAACCATTTGCCTCTGAATTTCATAAAGTCGTTGTTTTTTATAGCTGAGTAATATTCCATTGTGTAGATGTACCACATTTTCTGTATCCATTCCTCTGTTGAAGGGCATCTGGGTTCTTTCCAGCTTCTGGCTATTATAAATAAGGCTGCGATGAACATAGTGGAGCACGTGTTTTTTTATATGTTGGGGCATCTTTTGGGTATATGCCCAAGAGAGGTATAGCTGGATCCTCAGGCAGTTCAATGTCCAATTTTCTGAGGAACCTCCAGACTGATTTCCAGAATGGTTGTACCAGTCTGCAATCCCACCAACAATGGAGGAGTGTTCCTCTTTCTCCACATCCTCGCCAGCATTTGCTGTCACCTGAGTTTTTGATCTTAGCCATTCTCACTGGTGTGAGGTGAAATCTCAGGGTTGTTTTGATTTGCATTTCCCTGATGACTAAAGATGTTGAACATTTCTTTAGGTGTTTCTCAGCCATTCGGCATTCCTCAGCTGTGAATTCTTTGTTTAGCTCTGAACCCCATTTTTTTAATAGGGTTATTTGTCTCCCTCTTGGTCTAACTTTTTGAGTTCTTTGTATATTTTGGATATAAGGCCTCTATCTGTTGTAGGATTGGTAAAGATCTTTTTCCCAATCTGTTGGTTGCCGTTTTGTCCTAACCACAGTGTCCTTTGCCTTACAGAAGCTTTGCAGTTTTATGAGATCCCATTTGTCGATTCTTGATCTTAGAGCATAAGCCATTGGTGTTTTGTTCAGGAAATTTTTTTCCAGTGCCCATGTGTTCCAGATGCTTCCTATTTTTTCTTCTATTAGTTTGAGTGTGTCTGGTTTGATGTGGAGGTCCTTGATCCACTTGGACTTAAGCTTTGTACAGGGTGATAAGCATGGATCGATCTGCATTCTTCTACATGTTGACCTCCAGTTGAACCAGCACCATTTGCTGAAAATGCTATCTTTTTTCCATTGGAACAAATTATCTTTCTTATTATGTCATCTATTAACAACATAGTATTATCATTGTTGTTGAATTTTTAAGTGGGTTTACAGACTCTTACATGTCTACAATAAATTTTAGTTGTTTGCACCCCTCTTTATGCACCCTCACATCCCTGCCTCTCCCATAGAAAACCCCCTTCTTCTCAGCAAGCTCCGTTCCTACTCTAATGTCTCTCTGTGTGTACATGTATTAGTGTATGTCTTTATGTCTGCATTTGTCTGTGTGATGGCACTACAGTGAGCTCATGAGTACAATGGTCCTGTCACTACAGAAGATAGCCTTCTGCAACACTCATCCTCATCTTTCTGTTATGTTCCCTGAATCTTATAGGAAGTGATGTGGATGTCTCAGTTAAGTTCAACTACTTTACCATCACTTAGTCATACTTTGTCTCTTCCATTAGCTAAGAACTATATTTTTACTGAGACTCAAAGTTTGCCTGCCTGGGCTGATGAAGATATGAGGGCTTTCGTTTCTTGTCAAAAGATAAGGCATTTTTATTAAACACATGATATATGTCACATACACAGCAGGATGCTATGGGTAAATGAATTACTTTCCCCAGCAAACTAGAAAGTGAGATGCTGGAGACTGGGCTTCACTGGGGAGGGCAAGTATTTGGGGGACATAAGCAAGGATATGTCCAAAGCAAATGCCACCCTGGCACGCACTAGTGTAATTTAGCTGGACTCCTCAGTCTTGGAAAGTTACCACAGCCACTCTTCCATTTCCATCAAAACCACCCAATATTTCTACTTAATAGAAAAACCCAATGGCATTTTGAAGACAAAAATGTCCAGGTGTTTATTTATTTGTAGAAGGACCACAACACATCTTTTCTCCAAGCACCAGCAAGTCATAGCTGTGCAAACTAAAGCAGTGAGTGAGTCCTCTGAGGTGGAAAGGTCAAACTTACCAAAGAATGGGTAGTGGCCTCTATTTATTTTCTCCCAGAAAGCATTATAGCAAACAGATGCACCAGCAGCAGCAGCATCAAAGTGAAGTAAACCCTCCTCAAGCTGCCTTACCTGGTACAGGGCCCCATGAATTAGCATAATCCATTTCATGGTCTAAAATGTATACATACATGACAACTTCTCTGAACCGCTTTTGG
Organism: Rattus rattus; assembly: GCF_011064425.1. Taxonomy (NCBI): domain Eukaryota; kingdom Metazoa; phylum Chordata; class Mammalia; order Rodentia; family Muridae; genus Rattus; species Rattus rattus. Next base: position 97,738,126 of record NC_046156.1, read on the forward strand.
TTTGATCACCCACGGAATGGGGTTGCCTTGGGTGGACAAAGTAGCATTATCTTTCTGAATAAATTACGGTTATACTTACAATGGCTGCATTCTAATTCTGCCTGGTGTTGTGATACATGTTTTATGTAGGTATAATTTTCTATATGTTGCCCCATTTCTGCCTGTCATGCAAGCAGAGAACATGTTGTCTCCCTTTGTTCTAGGCTACTTTTACTCAAAACATATGTATAGCAGGCTACTTTGCAAAACTGACAAAATGGTTTCCTCAGGATCAAACGGCACTCTTGCTTACCCCTCACACATTACATGCTGTGTCTCCCTTTGGAACAATAGGCAAGCATGCCTCCTGTCCATTATAAAGAGTCAGTTTCCCTAAGCTTGAGGTTCTACAATGTAATTCACAGTATAGAGGAATGCTGCCTGGCTCTCTGTAGGCAGCACTATGGGAACTGGGGAGCCAACACAGGATGTTTATTACTTTGTCTTTTTTTTTTCCGGAGCTGAGGACCGAACCCAGGGCCTTGCGCTTGCTAGGCAAGCGCTCTACCACTGAGCTAAATCCCCAACCCCAGGATGTTTATAATGTACCACTTTCATTATGAGCTAGAAAGACCTTTGTCTGTGGCCCAGGTCACTTCATGCCTTCTACTACTCGTTAACTTGTAAAGGGTGGTACAATCATAGAGAGATCAGATGTTCTTACATACATAGAGTGAGTTAAAATCATAGACTCTTCAGTTCTTGAAAGAAGCATTATTTACAAAATTAGATCATATTTACATCCATGAATGACATTTTAAAAGAACTGTGATCTTTGCCACATATGAACAGAGTTGTTAACATGAAACTGTTGATACCTACAAGAATCCTATGACTGAAGTTCATCACCAGAGAAGCCTAAATTTCTAGGTACCATGGTCAAATATATATCTTGATAAAAAAGAATATATACAAGTTAGTTTCTGTCAGGACATTTCAATGCAAATTCACACTAGAAGGTGCCCTCAAAAAGCAGTATGCCAAAGGACACAGAGAGGTACAAGAAGGAGCCATAGAGGGTACTCCTTATTCAGGGAAGGGCTACCACCGTGCCCAAGTTTCTCTATCAGGAAGACAATTTCATCATGTCCTTGGCAGAGTTACAAGGGTGAATGTGTCTAAGAAAGGAAGACGTCTTCCCCTGTCAAGAGGCAGACCTCTTCTTGGGTTTTTCATCTACCATGTTTTATGGCATAGGTGATGAGTCATCTATGACATCTGAAAGCCACATTCCTTTGGGGTGTTAGCAAAAATGAGAGACTGCCAGGAACTGGTCACTGTGATTTAGCATTTCAAATACTTGATTAATGGGAAGCCGTGCTTAAAGTCAGTATAGGAAACAACTTCTCACAAATGCAGAAGGGCAAGGCAGTTGTACTCACAGTGACTCTCACTTCCTCTACCAACAGCATAAAGGACACTCTAGGGTGATCTGTGCATGCCCTCATCCCATGAGTATCTACTTTCTGAAGTGCTTTGGTATGGCATCTGGCAGGAAATAGACTTTACTCACCCAATAGTTAACAATTTAATAGCAAAATAAGCACCCTGATAATAAAACATAATAGAGTAGAGAAAATATAGCCTAAAAAAGGCCTTTTCAGGCTCAAAGCAGAAAGATGTTAAATCAAGTTCTGGGCACAGGATCCAGGTCTGTCTTAGGGGATAAACAGGAAGTCTGGGTAAGAGCTCCAGCCTGACTGAAGCAAGGGCCATGGGGGAACTCTCCTTACTGGCTTGTTTCCTAAGGGTTGCTCAACTAGGTACCCTTTTATACAGCCCAGGCACACCTCTTAACAATGGCAACACCTACAGTGGGTTGGATCTTCCTCCATCCATTACCAATCACTTATGAAGCATGGCCATAGGTCATTCTGATGGAGCCAATTCCCTTTCCCAGCTGAGCCTCTCGGAGATGACTAGGAGGTTGGGTGACAGATTCAAGACTGTTTCTCAGTGGGAGTCAAGACCCACAAAATGCAGATTACCTGGGCTTGAGGACACTGGGGCACATAAGAAGCAGCTGCAGAAACTGAGGGCTCCTAAGAAAGAAATGTTCTCACCTGTAAGATCAAATCTTAGGACTCAAGTCAGGCATCTACAAAACACAGTTTTATGTGTTAATCAGTAAAAGAAGAGCTAGTGTTCTGAGGAGGGCCGTAATCAGGACCACATGTGGTACCATTTATTCATGGGTTGCTACTCACTTAATATTCACCTTCAAGTGGCACTAATCAAGGGTCTATTATATGTTGTTATATGTTATATGTTTTGGACCCTTCATAGAAGAAACATTTGTATACCATATCATCAGACACTAAATGAATGCTCTCAGTAACTATTTGTTTATTCATTTATACTACTTATTGGTTATACTGTTTATAAATTGGTTTTACCATATTCTGAGAGCGGTTGCTAACATCTGCAATGGATATAGCACTTTATCAGAATCATTCCCTCTGCTTCACATTAAATCTCTTTGTGTAGGGCTAGTAGCTATTTTAGATAGTATGGCCACAAATGCAAATGTCTATTTTCCCAGCAAATATATGAATTTTAAAAATTATGGCACTAAATAAGAGAAAGTCAAGCACAACTAACACTTCCATGTTCCTGAGACAATAATATCAGATATATAACCTCATCAAAGCACATTGTAATTAACCTTGCCACTCAAATTACAGCAAATGGAAGTACACTTAAACAATCTGATAATTTTTCTCCCCATGTTGTGATTTTATTAGCTTGATATTAGAGCATTTTTACATGTGCATATAGATTCTTATTACTTCAGAAATGAGTATGCAATGCCATTTTGGTATTTTACTTTTTTATTAATTCCTTTATATTTTTATACAATACATTTGATTTTGCTCACGCTACTGCCCCAGCTCCTCCCAGATTTCTCCACTTTCTTACCCACCCAACTGGTGTCCTTATTTTTTTTTAACACCCATCAAGTCTAATTGATGCTGACCATATACTTTTGGATGTGTAGTCTTCATTGAAGTATAGTCAACTTGCCTGGGCAAACATGGTAAAGAAAGCTAGCTTTCTCTCTCTTAGAAACCATCAATTGCCAATAGTTTCCTGGGGCAATAGGGTAGACTTTATACCCAGGTCATTGGGCCCAAATAAATAATACCTGGGCATAAGCAAATAATCAAAATGTATCTGAGAAGACATAATTCCAAAGAAATTACTGTTGTAAGCGTGACTATAAAACTACAGAATTCATCACACTGATTAATTAGGAAACATCAAGCATTTCAATTCAGAAGCCCTTGTCAATAGAATAGTGAAAATGTTAAATCTTTGCAGACAGGTGGGAAATGTAATTCCCAGAGTAGTGCCTGTTTAAATTTTAAATAGCTTAATGAACTTAAGTAAGAGCAAAGAATCATTCTCAAAGAGTATACAATTTATTTCACGTGCTGTAGAGACTTAATTAATGCCTTGTTTCATTTTCCCAAACTCTCAAAATTCGTATTCTCACATTTGAATCTCCAGGCATGGTGGGCTTTTAAGGTCACCCAGCAAGCCTGAGGTGTCACGGGCAAGCTGGCAAAGACTTGGGCAACACAGCATCTCTTAGTATCTTATGATGGCGTTTGAGGGTAGGGAAGTCCTTGAGCTATTCCCTGATGCATCAAAGGAAAAAATGAAAAGGCAGATTGTCAGCTATTAAATGTCAAGAACCCTACTTGCATCAGGAATGGCAGATTCAGAGTCATATGCAGACAGGAGTTTTGAGCAAGAAAAACAATCTTTGAACTAATGTTCCTTGATAACGGTGTATCTGTGAATAAAGTCTCTAAGTCATTTAGTTTGCCATGTGAGAAATGAAGAATATGTAGAGGTATATGTGACAAGTCTTGTTCTGGTCACAGTACCTCTGTTTCTTACGTCTAAAGCACAGTGGAAAACTAAGCTTAAATCCAGATGTCCACTGCAGGAAGTGCAGCCAGCTCTGCTAAGCTATTGAGTGGCATTCTCTGAGTTATAGTGGATTAAACTAGCTAATGTGGCAAATTGGGATCTCTGTTTCTTTTGTTAACTGTGTTCTCACTTCTATTTTCGGCCCTCTGAAGGTATGTAACTGTGGAGGGACACACAGGGAAGATGATGGAGTAGCTCAGTGTAGAACATATTCTTGAACTACACAAGGTCCTGGGTTCCATCTCCAACACACAAAAGCAAAGGAAGAAAGAGAGGGAGGGGGATGGGGGAGGGAGGGCAGGAGAGGAAGCCTGTATGAGAGAAAGTTGTAATGTATAGACACCTACTTGCCTTTCTACATGATCTTCACATTCTTTCAGAGACTTTTATGAGAGGTGTATGAATTATGTTGGATGGAAATGTCAAAAACAAGAGCTCAGTGCTGGTCATATGCTCTGTTAGCATACCTGTGAAACCATATACAGAAGACAAGTGCTTTCAAATCTATGAGTGAATTCTTATCTATTTCACTGAAACATGTCACCATCTGGACTCGTTAATGCAGAGATGAAGAACAAGAATTGTCAGCAATATTCATTTCATCACTTCAAAATTCCAATAATATAAACAATTAATAATTTCTAGAGCAAATGAATTTATCATTACATAAACTAAATGAATTTATTAATAAAATATATTAAATAAAAGGGATTCCTTACCTGAATACATGTTAATTCTGATAAATCATCACATACCTTGGGTGTTTTAAACGAAGAGTCATGGTCCTAAGTAGATTTCTATTGGTAAGATGAAGACAATGATCAAACATTTAACTTGGAGAGGAAAATATTTATTTGGCTTACAAGTCCTAATTGCAGTCCATCATGAAGGGAACTTGAGGCACAAACACAGAGGCAGGAAATGAAGAGACCATGGAGGACTACTGCTTACTGGCTTGCTCCCCATGGCTTGCTTATCTTGCTTTTTTATACAACCTGCCCAGGACAACATGCTCAAAGTGGTACTACCTACAGTGGGCTGGGCAGTAATCACTAATAAGAAAAGTGCCCAACAGACTTGCCTACAGAAAAAATTGACAAAGGCATTTTCTCATTTTCAGGTTCCTCTTCCTAGATGATCCTGGCTTGTTTAAAGTTAACAAAAAACACCTAACTGACACAGATGCTCAAGAAACCATGAAGAGTCTGCTCTTGCTTATAATTCATAATTTCACAGAATTGTTTTCCTTAAGAAATTACTTTACATAATCAAAGCCATTCCTTGTTGGTGCTTTATGATTAGACAAATTTCAAGTGTGTGTGTGTGTGTGTGTGTGTGTGTGTGTGTGTGTGTGTATGCATGTGTGAGAGAACTGACAGCCCAGAGCGAGCAAGCACTGTAAAGGCTTTGACATTGTGTGCTCTACCAGGTATCAAAATGATGAACTTCAGTTGTGCGGGTTGAACTTCAGTGCTGCCCACTAGCAGCCACACAGCAGATAAGGACCACCTATAAGAGATTCTACAAGGCAACACTAAAGAATGCCCAGAGCCATTGATTAGTCCTGATCCAGTGATTCATCTCGACTTAGGCAGGGGTTGTCTCCACAAGTCACTAATTTGCATTCCGCTCAGACCAAGAAAGAAGAGAAACCAGTTCTCTGGAAAAGCAACGGTACACAGCCCGGGAAGTACAGGTATCCTCATCAGGAGCAGTTGACGCCTTCAACAGAAGGGACGTATGTGGTAAGAATGATACAGAAGGGTGAGGGCTCATTTTCAAAGTTCTCTGCAGATGGTGATTCATTTTTGCAGTGCCTCCTTTGCTATATAGAAAGACAGTTCATATTTTGCTCATGAGATATATTCATCAATGTAACCAATGAAAATTGACAGATGATAAAATGAACACATATGCATATGTAAAGATAAAATCCAGCATATATATATACATACATATATATACATACATATGTATATATATACATACATATACATATATATATGAGAGACATGGTCATATATTTATCTACATGGATGTGCCATATATATATATACATATATATATGCACGCATGCATGTCTGCATACATAAGTATATATACACATTCTTTGCTCAGTGGAAGCTTAGATGCTTCTCATTTATTAAATCTATTGACGACTTCCTTACAATTTGGCAATTGTTATGCAATTTTAAATTGGTATGGTCCAACAAATGATTTGTATCATGTTAAACATTCCATTCTAAGTTTTGAATGATCTGTGTTTCTCCACACATTCAAAAAAAAAAAATCAGGGTATTTAGTGGTGACACCAGTCTTTAATCCTCAGCATTCTAGAGGCAGAAGTAGGTGGATTTCTGTGAATTCCAGGCCAGCATGATCTACATAGCAAGTTCCAGGCCATTCAAAGCTATGTAGTAAGATCCTGTATGTGAAGATCCTGGGATGGAGAAGAAAGACAAGCAGACAGACAGACAGAAAGACAGAGAGACAGAGAAAAATAGGAAATCAGTGAACTGAGTGTCTCTAGACATGCTTACATTATTAGAACAGACAACTCATGTATGTATGTACAAGATGGTTTTCACCCAACCAGCCTGCCATTTTTCAATTAACTTACATGCAATCATTGGCAAACAATCAACTTGCTCATACAAGGATAACAACAACCGACACCAAGGCTCATCATAAACAAACACTATATTTCAGTGACTGGCTCTAGCTGCTCCTCTATATATCTCATGAGAGCTGAGAACACTGGAATTTCCTGTCCTCTTCTTCCTCTGATGGAAGTGATAAGAATGGAGCACCGAAAGCACAGAGCCCAGGAGGAGGAGAGGCAAGAGTCTCCAAGGCACTTTAGCTTCTCGGCCTCATGTGGATAATCAGCAACTAACAGGCTTGCCTCACGCAAAACACCACACTCCGGAGCAAGTGTGCAGTTACCAGGCACTTGTCTCAGTGGTTCCACAAGCTGTATTGAATAGGTAAATCAAAGCCTGATTTGTCATCAGTGCCTGTCAGTGTTCCCTGGGATGGGCTATCTTTAAAACATATTTCCATGGCAACTAGCTTAGAAACATATTTCACTAGAGAGACTCCCTCACGTTAGGAGAGCCAGGAAAACCGTTGGGTGAGAACTATCTTGTACATATGTGCCCTTTTCTTGTCAAAGATTTTGCTACCAGGGAAGCAACTGAGGGTATGTAGGAAAATCTCTTAAAATACAAGGAAATCTAGCAACAAGTATCCTGAACCATGCCAGGCTTCTGGGTTTTTGAGGAATTCCAGCTTACTATCCTTGCCAACATCACCATTTCTCAGTACAGAGCAAATGCTCTCTGTCCCCTTCCTGAGTTTTTCCAACACCAACTCTGATGCTGAAAGTCCACCTCTGCTTTCCTTTTCTCAGCCCTAGATGCTAAAGCCCATTGGACTGTGACTATTTCATAAGTTTATAGATGCAAAACTATGTTTGTTCAATGGAAAAACAAAAGCAAAGATGAGGCCTGCATATCTACTCAGAAATTTAAAATTGCCATGCAGCCTAGAATTGAAGCCTACTCTAGCAATCCTGAATTTCTAACTTTCTGTTACAAGACCCTGGATTCTCTATACAACTTGTTGGTCAAAGGCCTATATTATCCTTTTCTCGGGGTCCAGAGATAGCGCTCTGCCTAATTCCACAGAGACATGGGGTCTAGACTTTGGTGATTTGATGGCAAGCAAGAAGGATCATTCGGAGATTTTGTTTCTTTTCCCCGAGACACTATAAACTTTTGTGCCTTGGCTTTGAGACGTTATCTTCTCAAAAAATGTAGATCTGTATGGATCTGTCTTCTGTGAAACCAATCTAGACAGATTTAAAAACTGCTGAAAAGAATAAATATAGAGTCTCAAAATGCACCAATAGAGAAATTACTTTGTGAGGTAAATTTTAGCTGAAAATGCTTAGATAAGAACCTTTTGCTGAGAGACTTAGAATTTCAAAGAGCAGGTTTCGGTATTGGAGAAATTCCCAGGTTTGGAAGCAGAAACAGAATCTCCAGCAATGTACAGTTCTGAGCTTTAGCCTAGGCTTCAGTGTCCTGTTCTCTATTGATTTGTGGTGGTCTCCATTTCAGCTTTCTTCATGATGACTATTGATCACCATGATAGATCATCTACTCAGTCATCTTAATTGATGATTAAATGGCCAGAATTAATAGATTAGCCAGTTGAAGGTCTATTCATTTAGTGTACATTGCTATGGACCATGAGTCCGGGACATCTTAAGACTTCAATCTCCTACCATCCTGCAAAACCTCATGATTTCAGGGGGGGACTTCATGCTGAAGAGTCAATACTTGTCCTGAAACTACCGAGAGGTCTTTAATTGCTGTGGGCAAGCCTGTGTACCTGACATGGGACGAGGATGATTTTTTAAGATGTTTTAGTGAAAGCAAAATGAGCCACTAAAACAGCCATCTATGGCATGAAAAACTTAAGAATGTCGAGGAAGCTTGCAATAACCTGAACATCAACCTGCAAGCATTTAACTCTGGAGCCACAGTGAAACATTTTCTTAGATTGCCTATAAAACCTTTCTTAATTGAACAGTATTTCAAGGCAAATGTGTAAAATGCCTATGAAAAGAAAACAGTTCTTATAAAAACCTAAAAGACTTCAATTTCAAATGATGTATATATCAATTATAGTTTTCCTTCCATCAATTACAGTTCCTGGTCAAAACAGGTCTCCTAAGAACATCTACAGGGCATACTGTTTATCTAGGATCTAATGCTGTGTCCTTGGAAATGAGATACCCAGTTTAAGACTAGATTAAGACCTCAGATTGGACTGGGAACTCCCCAGTTGTGGAAGCTGGCCTATGGGTAGAATAGACAGAAATTCAATTGGAAGACTTGACTGTTACATTAAGACATGGCTAAAAGGGATCCATAGTTGAACTATGAGTGACAGAGGACAGGTTAAGATCTTCTAGACCCACTTCTCTGGCAGCCTCAAGGAGACAATTAAAGAAGAGGGTGTCTTTAGAAGGTACTTCCAGTAAGATTTGTGGGGTCCTGGGCTCTGATCTAATCAGATGAATCATCAGAGGAAATGGAGAGATGGGTATGGAGAAGCCTTTTCTGTCCATGAAGATAACAGCGTTCCACCCTTCCAAAGAGGGAGGAACAAGGAAAGATGGTTGCTAGTCAGTGATAGGCAGGATGGGTGCACTGAGTGTGTGAGTCTCATGTACTGTGAAGTCCTACCACATAACACTACAGAAATGGGATAATGTTTCTGTTAGACAAAATACTAGGCAGTCGGGTGGATTAAGACTTAAGATTTCGTAGATAACAGGATTTTTGGCAATGAAAGTGAAATCATTTACATGCACAAGCTGATATTGACCCTGATAAATTCAGCTACTGATAAATACTTTTCTTCTTTAAAAATTCTTGGGAAGAACATTATGTGAAAATTTCTGATTTTTTTTCCATTTGAATCCAAACTCTCATTTTGTCAGCTTTCACCTTATGTGCCTGGGTGAGGTCCCCTCATGTGGTTGACTCAGACATCCTCCCAGTCTCTCCACATGCATCTCCATAAATCCTGGCAGGTGAAAAGTGAAAGGAAGTGGTGTATGTCACCATCAGCCTGGCCCATGAAGCTTTCATTAATTTAAACATCCATCTCAAGATGATGTAACCAAAAGGAACCAGGCTAAAAATCTAATCTGTGGATACCGACAAAGCCTTCGTTAAATGAACAGTCTCTCTAACCAGAGCATATAGAGACTGAAAGTCTCTAAAAGGTGGCAGACATCAGAGCCTTAACTGGTCAATACGTGGTCATTTACCAGCTAAATGAAAGGACATTTTTCACTAGATGATATAAAATGAAGACTATCTTTAAATAAGACAATGGAGATTGCAGTATGTATGACACAGCAATTTGTATCATTTGTATTATTTAGTTCAACTTAATTTCAACTTCTTTTCATTAAAAATATTACCTAACTTTAAGGGAAATTGAGGAATTGACTATAACCTGATCTGTCACACAGTGTTAAATAGTGACCTGTCTTGGTTAGGATTACTATCTTAGCTAGGGTTACTATTGCTATGATAAAACACCATGACCAAAGAAATTTGGGGAGAAAAGCATCTTTTTGGCTTACACTTCTATGCCACTGCTCATCATTAGAGGAAGTCAGGACAGGAACTCACACAGGGCAGGAACCTGGAAGGATGAGCTGATGCCGAAGCCATGGAGGGGTGTTGCTTGCTGGCTTACTCCTCAGGACTTGCTCATCTTGTTTGCTTATAGAACCTAGGACCACTACTAGCCCAAGGATGGCACCACTCAAAATGAGTTGGGCCCTCCCCCCATCAATAACTAATTAAGAAAATGTCCTACAGTGTTGTCAATCTTATGGAATCATTTTCTTAATTGACATTTCCTCCTCTCAGATGACTTCAGCCTGTATCAAGTGGATACAAAACTAGCCAGCACAATTGACCTTTTGCCAACCTTAACACACAAATATATCACTATAAAGCCACAACCATTTTTCCCCTTGTTCATCTCCAAGAGCACACATTAATATAAATGTCATAATATAAAACATTCCAAGACTTAAAGTCCCACAATCTTTACTGATTCAAATATTTTAAAATTCACACCATTTTAAATCCATAGTCTCCCTTAAAACCTAATATAATTTTAATTCAGTTTCTCAATGGTAGGTTCCTATAAAACCCAAAATAAAGGAAATATATCCTTATATCAAGAGGGAAGAACCAAGGAAAAGTTATAGTAAATCAAAATAAAAACAAATCCGAACACGGTAAATATAACTCACTATCCAATGTCTGGATTCCACTCACGATCTTCTGAGCTCCGATTAAGGATTTAAGTCACCTCCCTGGCTCTTCTCTCTGCAGCACACCACCTTGTCTTGGAAGATCCGGCTGGCTCCACTATTCCGCTGCTGCTGTTCTAAATGGATGCAGCACATCCCGTAGTGCTGACCTATCTAAAGTGCTGGGATCTCTTACTGCAACTAGATTGCACATTCTCCAATAGCCTCTTCTGCGCTCTTTTCAAGGACTCCAACCCTACTATATAATGCCAAGCCTCAGCTTCATACTTTCAAACCTTCAAGCCTGACTCCTTCATACCTTCAAAAACATCTCCACCTTGGGTACTCTTACACTATCATGTTTGGCTGCCAGCCCAAGGTACAACCTTGGTCACCCCTAGAACAAAGCTTCTATGTCCTGATCTTAGGAAGCATTCTCCACTAAATTTTACCTCAATATTCTGGTCTCCTCTTAATCCTAGATGTTTCTTTAGCCTAGACTTAGCAGTGTCCCTTTTCCCAGCAATGCGAAGGTTTGACTTTAGTGTTTTTTGTCTCTTCATAATCACAGCTGATTCTTCTACTACAGGGAGCAGACAACACTACTTGTTCCGCCAAATGGTCTGGTATAGTCTTTGCTTCCCTTTGAAACTTCATAAGCCAGGCCTGCATTACCTGTAATGCTTTCAATATTCTATCTTTCAAGATCCTATGGAACAGCCCACCAAATTCTCAAAATTCATTATCTTTTTCTAGCCCATCATTCTAATATCCTTCCACAATACTCCCCAAAATCACAGGGTAAGGTCAGTCACATCAATTTGCTACCAAATTGTCATAGTTAGGGTTACTCTTGCTGTGATGAAACACCGTGACCAAAAGCAACATGGGGAGGAAAGAAGGTGTTTGGCTTATATTTCCATAGTACTGTTCATCATCAAAGAAAGGCAGAACAAGAACTCAAACAAGCCAGGAACTTGGAGGGATAAGCTGATGCAGAGACCATGGAAGGGTGTGGGACAGCAGGCTGTGAAAGGTATCCTGGTTCCTGGTCAAGATAAGGTTGAAACCCCATAACCCTAAATGGATGGTAGGCATTTCCCTAAATACCCAAGAGGCCAGGACCCTCTCACATAGCTACAGCCTCATCCCCACAACCCCCTGCAGAGAGGTTTGTGGCTATCAGTCACATAGAAGCAGTACCACACCCTCCCACATGTAGATAAAGTATTCCCAAACTCTCAGGCCAAGCCAATAGGAAGTACCTACTGTCAGATCTTGACCAACCTCTCCCACATGTAAATGAGGTATCCCTAAAGTCTCAGGCCAAGCCAATAGGAAGTACCTGCTATCAGACCCTGACCCACCCCAAAACTGTATAAGAATCCTATCCTGAAGGATTAAAGGTATGTGATAACTACTCCATCTTCTGAGAGCTTCTGTCATAAGAGCTGTAACACTGCCACTTAGGGATGCGATCTGCTCTCCTGAAATCTGTGCCAGAAGCTCCCCTGCACCCTTCCCTGGCTAACCAGCCTCGTGCTGGCTCAATTTCTCCTCCCTGCTCAAGTTTTCTTCCTGTCTCCTGAACCCTTGCACCTGGCTGGCCAGAAATCTCCGTGGAAAGTCTCCATTACGAAGGCCAACATCTGGTGACCAACATTGGGCTTGAACAGTAACACAACTGCACGAATAGATACTGCGGGAAGGTAAGCCCCCACACCCCCAACTCTGGAGACAAGCAACTTGTCCTTTCTCACTGTGCTTTCAGTGCCATCGTGTGGATTTGGACAAGTTAAAGGGGCAACTGAAGCCTCCTGGCCCGAGCTACTCTCTGGTATTGGCTGAAGATCTCTTTAGCCCCTGTCTAAATCCCAACAACCCACAATGGGCATTGGCAAAGACTTCCTATCTAACTACTCCTTAAAACAAAACAGAAAGCCTGGTAGCTCAGTAGCCACTTAAAAGCCACAGGGCAGCTGCCAGTTCTTAAATCTGTGGGAAGGTTTAGCATTCTTCAGACCTCTGTGGAATCTCCCAAAGCCTAGAGGCCAAGGGAACACCATTCCCACTGGATAAAGCATTTCTTTTCTTTTCTGTCATGTCATGTCAATTCAACATCACATAAAAAAGTCCCCCAGGCCAGGGAGACATGTGCCCTACTAAAATCCCATGGAATAAAAATAACCAAAGAACAAGCCTCCTTGTTTTGGGAGGAAGTCCTTCAGATAGCGCCGTGCATGGCCAATGACAATATTTATTGCCCAGACTCATGGACCTGAGTAGCTTCTCTCATCAAAAACAGAGACCCAAGAAGGAAAACCACCTTCCTGTGAATGGCCAATCTTAACCCCAATTCGACAATGCATAGGGTCATCTAAAATAGGACAGTCTGATAGCAACACAGCTCCTGAGTCCCCTCAGTCACATGAGACCAAAGATCAAGGTCCTAAAAACCTCACAGCCCTTACTCAACTAATAAGGGAAATAAAATCCATCCACCCACCCCTGCCTCCTTATGCTTCAGAGGAGACACTAAGTAAACCGTCTGCTCCTCTCCCTCTCTCACCCAAGGACAGAGCTCTGTTTTAAAAACAAACTTCTCCCCAGTCTAATACAAAACTAGAACCCCCAAGTGCTTGAGCATTCCCTGTTAATATCAACCCCAGTCAAACTAAACCACTCAGCTGGTACCAAGAACTCAGGCAGGCAGCGAGGGAAGATGGCATCCATGCACCCTGGACAAAATCTCTTCTGCAGAGCCGTATTGACAACCTAAACACCCCCCAAGACTGGAGAGATATTTTCTGTTCTTCCCTGCCCAGCCCTATGTTTTTGGAATGGGAAGCCTTATGACTTCAACAAGTCAGGCAAAATCAGGACCAAGACAACATTTCCTCGGGTTTTAATGAACTCTTTGCCCAGGAAGACTTTTCTACCAGAGCACAGCAGGCAACTCAGCCAACAGGGTATTATGACTCTGTGCATCCCAAGCTTGGGACAGACTCACCCCAACCTCAGGGTCAAAAGACCCTACATCCTCCCTGCTCTCTCTCCATCAAAAGCCTGGAGAACCCCTATCTGATTTTATTCTTAGAACTAAAATGGGTCAAGACAGAAAAATTCCAACCCCCACAGCCAGAGACCTCCTTCTTAAAACCATTATATAGGAAGGCATGACTTCTGAATATAGACCAGCTTGCCAGGTCTCTGGGAGGACCATCATGATAGGTGGATCATGGCAACCCGAGATATAGGAACCACGTCATACCAGATTACATCCATGGCTCAGGCATTTGTAACAACAGTAAAAACAATAGGAATCTGCTTCAAATGTGGAGATAGAGGACATTGGAGGAACGAATGCCCACAAAACTCTCTCCCCATAACAGATCCTAATCTCCTAAGAGAATTTGTCCTAAGATAATTTAAGAAGGTTTCCACTGGAGGAGATACTGTACCACTGTATATGATAAGGATGGTAAGCCACTGTAGCCTTTAAACTTCACACAGGTCAGCTCTCATCCCTGACAGTAAGAGGGACAACTACTCCCATAGAAGCCTTATGGTTGTCCTGCATCTCAGAAAGCTCCCACCCAAAGGCAATCATTAAAATAGATATGAAACCATTCAAGTATCTTACTGATACTGGAGAAGACAGGACAATTTTAAAGACAGCTAGAGATCCCAAGTGACTGGCAACTGATTCCTGGGCCCCAGCTTCTGGGCATAGGGGTACCTCTCATGCATTCATCTAAACAGGCCTAAACCCAAACAGGCCTAGAGGTGGAAAGATCCAGATGGAGCTACTGGCCTCATACACCCTCTGGTGGCTCAAGTAACCACCAATCTTCTAGGGAGAAGCCTTACAAGCCTTAGAGGTAGTTCTTACCATCCGGCCAGAAAGAGACTGCATTAAGATAGAGGATATAACCTGTAAAGTAATACCCAAGACGACACTAAAAACCTCCTCCAAATCACCCTCAATTCTAGGGGCCACAGTTAGATTTGATATCCCTGCCTTGATTGGCTCTCCATCAAAGCTATCTGGTCCCACAGTGGCTTCTACCAAGGGAGAAGCTTAGAGCCCTCACACAACTGACAGAAGAAGAGCTGGTGCCACACACATCCACCCCCCACCCCGAAGTCCATGGAATAGTCCTATGTTCACTGTAAAAAATAGCTCAGGGGAATGGAGAGTATCATAAGATTTGAAGGCAATTAATAAAACCATGCGAGTCTGGTGCTCCCCACAAAGAGCATTACCACACATCTCAGCCATCCCTGCCCTATTAGCAATAGACATAAAAGGCTTCTTTTCTCCATACTTCTCCACCTGGAGACTGCAAATGCTTTGCTTTCTTAGTACCCTCCCCCGCCATTAGCATTTCCCTTCATGACCTTCATGGACTCTTACCCACAAGGAAAGCACAGGACATTCCTCTCTTTGACCTACTCCCACCTTTCTTGTAGGGCCCTCCTTAAGACCCCACTGTACATGTGTCAGTAACATCACCATCACCAAATCAGTATGTGTTAACCCTCCTGCCCTCCTCTGGTGCAAAGGCACTACAGGTACTTGTATTAGCTTCCCTTTTCAAGGTTGCTCACCCCCATGATAATTGTCTCCCAGGTTTATCTACAGACCTGAAGAACTCCCCTTGCAGATAGGAAGAAACCAGAAGAAGAGAGAGATCTTCATCCTTCTGCTCATTGGACTAGGCCTTACTGTATCACTGGATGCGACGGGAATTGCTGGAGCAGCCCTTGTCCAAACACAACATCTGGCCAGCGATTTCCAACACAAGCATGACCAGGCAATGGCTTCCACTACAACAACCTTGAGTCTTTTCAACACCAGATAAACTCCTTAGCAGGAATTGCTCTCCAAAACCGGAGAGCCCTAAACTTACTGACTGCTGAACAGGGAGAGACTGGGGGAAGAATGTTGCTTCTATGTCAATGAATCTGGGCTGATAGACAAATGCTCAAAGAGCTCCAGGAGAACCTCTGGGCATGCTACACTCCCAACACCCCCTCCCCTTGGTACACTAACCTCTTGGTAGCTTGGATTCTTCCCCTCTTTGGCCCTATACTAGCCATTGAACCTTGCTTCTCTTGGTACCCTGTCTCATTCAGTTTCTAAAGCAGCAGATGAGTAGCATTGCAAAGATCACTACCAATCAGGTCTTGGTTCAGTATCAAATTGTTCCCAACATAGGAGACAGTTATTCTGTTGATACTTCTCCCTTATAAAAGGAAAGGGAGGGATTGTGAGGCAGCAGGCTGTGAAAGGTATCCTGGTTCCTGGTCAAGATAAGGTTGAAACCCTGGTGACCTTGAAAAGGACAGTAGGTGTTTCTCTAAACTCCCAGGAAGCCAGGGCCCTCTCACATAGCTACAGCCCCACATACAATCCCCTGTAGAGAAGCTTATGGCTATCAGTCACTTAGAAGCAGAACCAAGTTTTCCCACATGTAGATAAGGTATTCCCAAGCTCTCAGACCAAGCCAATAGGAAGTACCTACTGTCAGACCCTTACCAACCCCTCCCACATGTGGATGAGGTATTTCCAAGCTCTGAGGCCAAGCCAATAGGAAGTACCTGCTGAACCACCCCAAAACTGTATATAAGAATCCTATCCAGAATGATTAAAGGTATAGGAGAACTATTCCACTCTCTGAGAGCTTCTGTCATAAGAGCTGTAACACTGACACTTGGGGAAGAGATCTGCTCTCCAGAAACCTCCACCAGAAGCTCCCCTGCACACGTGTGTGTGTGTGTGTGTGTGTGTGTGTGTGTGTGTGTGTGTGTGTGTGAGTACATATATGCATGTGTGCAAAGCATAATACCCCTCTTATATGGAAAGAAAAAATTTTATTATGGTTACAGATATATTGACAAGATATGTGACTATGTGACCTTGTATTCTATTCTTCTTTGCCTAGCCTTAGTTTTCTAATTTATACTACAGATAAAACAACCTATCCCCCCAAAGAGACTATGTAAGGATCATATCTGAGAGCAAATATAAATCCATCCTATGGAATTTAGGATTCCATAAAATGTAGTGTTATTATTATAGATTATCATCTTAAATCCACAAACCCAAATGGTACCAGTGTGAACATTCTTCTTCCAAATAGCATCTGTTTCATTGGATTACCCAAGCTGGTGTTCATAATTGAAATGTGTTTAATGTAGGTGGAACAGCTTCTGCCATTGCCTTTCTATTTCCTAATTTGTGTAATTGATGGACTAACTGTGTTAATGTGTTTGGAATTTCCCTCTGGCTTTTCATTTGGAAGGCCAACGTCCCTAACAATACATCACCGTGTCCGTAGTGGATCTGACAGAAGATGAAGAATAAGCAAAATCCTCACTGCCTCATACTTATTAAACTACAGAAGTGTGCTGGGTGGTGTGAGAATCTTTAAGATAAAACCAAACAGATATCAGAAAAGGGAGTTTTGATAAGAGTCCATGGGACACTTCACACATTCCTATATATTATCTTCATTTTGCACCTTATAATCTCTAGAAACTTCTTCTTACTATGACTAGAGGTTATGAAAAAGCAAGCCTTCCTGGAATAGAGACTGGCATATACTTCAATGCTAGTGAAGGTGGCTGTTCTTCAGACAGTTAAAATGGAATACTTGACAGATGTGCACCTGGGTCCTGAAAAAGGAAAGTGTGTATGCTCTGATACTTTAAAGATAAGTTTTTAAAGTCCACTGGGTGGATGTCAGGTAGAGCTCTAAAAGAGTGTTGTGAAATACTTCCTGGCAGTATAATAACAGAAATAAATGCAAATATGCCAAGTCATCTCCTCTCATATTAGCATGGTCATGTAATCTAAATAAGATCAGTGTACCATGTAGTTACCAGAAATAGTGTATATATTTTAAATAAATATGTTTCTCCATTTATATGAAAAGGAGTCTTGGAAATATGGAGGAGAGAACACCTTTTTTCAATATTCCTGAATTCCTACATGGAAACAGAAAAAGGTGCTAGGGAGATGACTTAGTATATAAAGTGCTTATGGTCCAAATCTAATTTGATTTTGAATCCCCGGAACCCACAGAAAGCTAGGCATGGTAGACCTTCTCAGTACTGCAAGTTGTCATGGAAATACGGGAGACAGAGACAGTTGAATCCCCAGAAGCCCATGGGCCAGCTAACCTGGTATACATGGCAATGAACCTGATTGTTAGGAAGCCCCACCCACTGTAAGTGCTAAGAACTTGAGGATGGAGAAGGTCCCATCTCCAAGTGATAGAGTTTTCTGAGAATTAAAATATTAGGAATGAAGGATAACCCTAGAGCCTGGTCTAGTGCTTACAGCTAGTTTTAATTTGGGGACCATAATAAACTCCTTCAAGACCATATCTCCTCAGGAAAAAAAATGGAGTTGTATTAGTCAGGGTTCTTTAGAATAGAAGAACTTAAAGAATAAATCTTCCTCTCTTTCTCTCATATATACCTACATAAATATAAATGTGTGTGTGTGTGTGTGTGATTTATTGAGATGATTTACAGACTGCTGTCTAATTGTTCAGTTGATTTAAAAAATGGCTGCCTATCTGCCTGGCTGTCTGGGTGCCAGTAAATGAAAAGTCCAAGGATCCAGTAATGGCTCTGTTCACAAGATTGGATGTCTCTGCTGGTCTTCAGTGTATGCTGGAATCCTGAAGAAGTAGTCTCTAACAGCAGTGAAGAAATGGATGTGCTAGCAAGGTGAGGGCAAGCAGGCAAAGAACAAAAGTTTCCTTCTTCTGTTCCTCATGTAGACTTCCAGCAGGTGTAATCCAGATTAAAAGTGTGTTGTTCCCCCGCCTCCCCTCGACATCCAGAGCAAAGATATGTCTTCCTACCACAGAGGTTCAGATTTGAAGTGGATGGATTCACCTACTTCAAACCAAACAAAAATATCCCTGAAAGGCGTGCCCTCCATTTCTAGGTTACAGTTTATTCTGGATGTGTTCAAGTGGACCACCAAGAATAGCAATACAAGAGGTAAGCCTGAACCTGTGACTAAAGGTCAGGCCTTTCTTGACTGCTCTCATTTAGGCTCTGTTGGTTCAAGATTAGAAGATAGGACTAAAAGCTTGTTTTTTCCCTGCTGCCAATATCATTAAGTGGCTAATTTGTTTCCTTTCAAGTGAACCTTATTGGCATTTGAGTACAGATATATTGAAGCCAAAAGTTCATGAAAAGTCCCTTACTGGGTTTGGAGGAGAGCTAAGCTGACAGATAGAGTGGTCTTTCCCAACACACCCAAGAGACAACAGCAATCACTTCACCAGTCAGCATTCCTAATGCTCTGACCCTTAAATACAGTTCCTCATGTTGTGGTAACCCCCATCCATAAAATTCCTTTCCTTGCTACTTCATAATAATAATTTTGTTAGTGTTATGAAATGTAATATAAATATCTGTTCTTCCTGATAATCTTAGGTGACCCCTCTGTAAGGGCCATTAGACCCTCAAAGGGTCATGATCTACAGATTGAGAACTGCTGCCCTATACCAAAGAGCAACACCAGCATTTAAGAGGAGCTACATGTGGGGGTGTGATGTAGAAAGTACAATGAAGAACAGAAGCAGGATCATGTCCTGTCATTGAAAAACAAAATCCACCAGACCCCAGGAGCAACCTGAACTTTCTAGGCTCACTCATGAACTTCCCCTCAAACATGAACTTGATTGTCATTTAATCCAGGGTTTCTTGAATTTTTCACATTCATGATCCCTTTTCACCTGAAAAGAAATTTAAACTACACAGGTATATATATATATATATATATATATATATATATATATATATATATATATATATACACAAATCAAGTATTTACTCAGGAAATCAAAAATTTAATTTGGTATACCTAAAGACAAAACACTGCATACTGAGATGAGTATGCTTGTTTATTTTTACACAAATAATTAGATTTTGAGTGACTATTGATAAAATCAGAGACAGAACAGCTTTATCATTTTTCAGTGTTGATCAATATTTTGATTTTATAACCCTTACTGTTGAAAACACAGCTTCACATAAATAAATAGTATGAAATAAGGGGAATATGTTTATGTTCAACTCTGAAATTATTGAGTTCAAAACCAAATTTATTTAATATTTTTAAAAATAAAATCTCAGTCAACAATGGAAACAGAAACTTTTAAAATCAAATTATCTAATGCATTCCAATCCAAATATATACTAATTTGATACTGATATATTGACAAATGAGAGACCTATTAAAACTTGCTGCTTTTCTTGATTCAATTATGGTTCATCTAAGAGCAGAGGATTTCACATGCTCAGCCACAACCCTGTGCTCAGACCATAGAACAGTCGGGAAACTGAGCTGAGCTGTTTCAAGCATCATTCTTTGATTATGCCTGGAATGGTGGCCCATGCATGTCATTCACAAGGAAGGCTATGGTAAAGTCACATGATGAAATATGAGCAAACAATGACAGAAACACCCTGGGCCCATTACACATGTGGTTCTGAATTACCTTTTGCTTTTATTGCTGCTTAATTTTACACAGCCCTCTTGTTCATTACTGGGATCCCGCATGTGACCACAGTCAACAGTTTAAGAAGCTGGGATTAAAAGGCTGATTAACACAGAGACACACAGCTAGTCAAGGTATGAAGAATAAGAGACCGTAGAAACTGCTATCCTAAATGGAACCTTTGTATCGCAAACAAACCTCACAAAGCTTGGAGATCACTGTGGAAGAAGGGCCAGAAAGATTGTAAGAGCCAGAGATGGACAGCAACTACAAGAAAACAGGATTTCCTGGACACAACTGGGCAGCAGCACAAATGGACTTATGTCACTCGGGACAGAATGTACAAGATTTCTTCAAGCTCAAGCCAGACCAAATCCCAGCTAAGAGAGAGGAGGTAGGTACAAAGTCCACTCCTAGCTAAGAAACTACAGACAACTGAAAGATGCTAAGAGTCAGTGGGACCAGTTTTATTTGAGGGTGTAGCCCTTCCTATACAGACTATGCTTGAGCAGAGGGCCACAAATCTAAGAACATATGGACACCTCTAGTTGAACTAAATGTTTTTTTTTTTTTAAAGAAAATGAATAAAAGAAAGAGGACTTGGAGGAAGGGTAAATGTGATCAAAATGTACAAAAATCTCAAAGAACTAATAAAATTAAAAAAATTAACTAAAACTCACAATATCTGCAGATAAGAAATTCAAAAGGAGTGGTCAATTAGAGACTTGGTGTTGACTCTAGTGAAAGGGTAACACACAATTATTTCCTAAAGTCTTCCTTCAAGCACAGAACCAGGGGGGTTGGGGGGGATGAAAGCCAAATGAGGGGAATGATGTCATAGAAGCATCACTAGGCCCAACCATTGTCAAGTACAGTTGACAGAAGAGTGAACTCCACATCCTGAGGGTTGCACCACTGGGGTAACACATCAATGACTCTTCTTAGGAAGCTCAAAACCAAGAAAGAACTTCTGTGTTTACAGGGGAGAATAGATGTAGCAATGTGAGAAATGAGATGGAGGAAAGTTGGGTTAGGTATCATGAGAAATGCTAGCTGTGTTTCACTGATGTAAACCTAGAGTTCTCTCATTTGGGGAGATAACCATGCAGTTTAGAAATGGAGCAAAAGGCTCAGGATGCTTTTGCTAAAAGGAAATCTGCATTTTATCCTCACCCTTCATTCATTTTAAGGGATTGGAATTAACAGCATCAACTCACAACAGCTTTGTTCTTTACTATGAAATTATGCGCTATTTGAGTGCTATAGGATCCGAATTGCTAGAGACTTTAATCTGCACTGGGCTTCTCATCTAACTTTAAATAACATGATGGATGGTTATTTTCTAATTTGAAAAGACACGATTTGTATCTCATCTTGGGTATCAGAGAGGCCTTTTTATTTGTCAGGATGATAAACTCTGTGTGCAAAAGGTCGAAAAGCAAGGAGCAAGTTGGCATATTGACATTTTAATCTCATTTAACAGAAACATAATTACAGGCATAAAAATCTGAAATGGAAATAAATTAAAATTATGCTCTCATTATCTTGGATTGTGTTTCTATGAGCTTTGTGGGGAAAAAATAAAAGACAAGAAGACAAAAGAGAAAATCCACTGAGTCGAAAGGAAGGAATATTGAGTCTTGGAGGCAAAAAAAAACCTGAGGGGAAAAGTTTTGGGGCATCGCTACCTTGTGTGTTTATGTTATTCTAGCCACACAGACCTCCTAATTCCTTCAGCTTTGTTACTATGATACATACAAAGAAACAAGCCTTTTGCCTTTCTCCTTCTGATTTCTTTATTTCAAATTGGATTCACTTGTTCTTCAACAGGACATACTTCACACTGGTAAAAGTTTGTTGGCCTTTCAGACCAACAGTCTGTCACACAGATTTTAGATGAACATAGATTTGATATCGAAGACAGAGGGTACTGCTGGGTTATAGAAACCTCTTTGTTAACATCTGTACCTCTCCCTAGGAGTGCAAAATCTTGATTTAAAAGACAGGCATGCCAGATTTCCTTTAACCAGATTTTAGAGCCAGAGAAATCACTCTTCAGAAAAGAACAAAATTCTAAATTATAGATGAAACACTCTTATCAAGTAGGTAGATGGTTTTCATTTGGGTCTAGTCAACCACTCAGCAGAGGCCAGAAGTACAGATGAGACTATCCAGGAGAGACCTCTAAGGTGCCATCTTTTCTAATTGTGTGAATTTTTTAAAAAAAATTAAATAAAAGATGTTCTTTTTTTAATCTAATAAAAATGTTAACTTTTTTCTTCCTTCCATGTTTCAAGTTTCTATAGTTATTAAATCTTCTCTAATTAATATGCTATTACTGTTTTTAATTAGTCAGTTCAATTAGAGATAATGAAACATCATAGCCTATGTAGCTTATGCAACAAAATACTTTGTTCGAATCTTTCTAGAGACGTAAAGTTCCAGATTAAAGACTATAGTTCTTCCTAGCTTGTAGATGGCCACCTCATTGTCCATCACATGGCCTGAGGAAAGAAAGCTATAAAGAAACAGAGTTTAAGAATACTGGCATACTGTACTCTCTGTTGTCTCTCTTCTCTTACAGGAGCACTAACCCTATGAGACCAGGGCCCTTACCTTTATGACCTCTTTTCAATTCGGTTACTTCCTGATAGGCTCCATCTTCAAATCTAGCCTCTGGGAGTTTAGGACATCAATGTAGGAGAAAAAAGTAATCTGTGCTGGTTAGTTTAGGTGTTTTGTTGCTCTTAGTTTGGATTGTTTTGTTTTTATTGACTCGACACAAACAAGAGTAATCTGGGAAGATGGGGCCTCAATTGAGAAAATGTGTCTATCATATTAGCCTATTAGGCAAGTCTATAAGAGCATTTTCTTGATTAATGGTTAATGTGGAAACACCCATGCCAGTGTAGATGGTGCCACCCCAACGTAGATGGTCCTGGGTTGATAAGAAAGCAAACTTTGCAGGCCAGTAAGAGTTCCTCTATAGCCTGTGCTTCAGTTCCTGTTTCTAGGAAGCACTTCCTGTTCTGGTCTGGCCTTCCCCATATGAAGGAATGTGAGCTGTTAGATGGAGTAACCCTTTCCTCCCCAAGCTGCTTTTGGTCACACTGTTTATCACTGCAACAGAAAACATAAGACAGCATCCCAGGAGGAAGGAGCAGTGTAGGCAGGTCCTCCTAGGCACACAGTCTGCTCACCAGAACATTTTTATAGTAATTATCAGGGAAGAAAACGGTGAGGGTGATAAAGGAAAGAGCACATGAGTTTAGATCCCACTGTGTCTGTATTTTGTAACCTGTAGAGGGCCGCAATAACATGCGCCACCACTAGATGGCGCTGCCTTCCACTGCGCCCCACGTGGAAGGTCAAGTCAGTCAAGATGGCGCCAGCCTTCGCCGCTCCAGCTGGCCCCCTTCTCAGGAAGTTAACTGTGCGCATGTGCAAGAGTGCCTTCGTGCCAGGTCTTTGCCCATTCCGGGGCGTGCCTGATGAGATCATGAGTAAGCAACCAATCAGGTGTGGATGCCTGATTGGGGGTTAAATAGGCGCGCCTGGCCGGTGCGTGGGGCTTCCACCATGAGAGAGGAATAAAGTCACTCATAGCAAGAATTTCTATGTCCCGTGTGCTTCTTGGAAGTCGCGCGTGGGACATTTGGTGCTGAGAACCCGGGAAAAAAAGGCCACATCATTGCATCGTCGGCGCCACGGGAAGCCTCCATTTCACGGAAGAAATTCAGAAGCTATGAGTGGGGTAAGACTCTGAGAGACCATGACTAGCCTTGATCTGCTCCAACTCAGTCCCCTGCCAGACACGGTAGGTGCCGCTGTGGTTGCTCTGGCAACCCTCAGGCTTTTTCTATTGACCTTTGAGTTTCTAGCTACCGCCAAAAGGCGTCAGAGGTTGCATGGGAACTGCCTAGTTAAAACAGCAAAGCGGAGAGTGTTGGGGCGAGGGCGGAAAAGACGGTCAGAAACAGAGGGTAGTGAAAAGTTGCAACGAGAAAAGGAAACTGATCGATCTCAAGTAGCAGTCCCCTCCAATTCGGAGGTGAGAAGTTGGGGAAAGAATGTCCCGGGAGAGAACAAAGGAGGAGGTAAAAGGAACACAGTATTTTGGGAGAAAAACTTTGTCTTGGTGCTTATAAAAGGTATAATTAAGCTCCCGCGCCGGCTCTCGGGACGCCGCGGCGTCCGTGCGCTGACGCGACAGCTTTGCAGAGTCATGCTGATCAGATTTGATCGAGGCAGACCGCCTGAAAATTTATTCAGGAGAATCAAACAAAAGGACATCTCAGTGCCCACGCACAGCCTGATGGAGTTTATGTAATTGGGTTGTGAATAAAATTATTCAGGGCTGTGTTTCACTTCCATACCATTGGCAAATGTCGGTCGTGCCGCTCAGATAATATATCTCAGTATCTTACAGGAATTGGGTTTCAACACGTTGGTGGACTAGTCCAGGAATTGAGACAATCCATCGCCCATATCAACTCCACCCGAGTGGATAGTCACCGTGGACACCATCTAGTTTTTTCCCTCTTTGTCTATTGTTTGTCTCTGGTGCACCAGGATGTCCCCGTGTCTGTCAGTTTATGTCTGTGATTTTTGTTTCTCGTTGTTTAAATGTTTTACGTTTCATGTTCAAAAGAAAAAATGGTAAAAACCTTATCTGCCGGTCGTACACACCTTGACTTGGTTTTAATTCGTTTCAAAAAGGAACAAATGAATAAAAAACAGTTTCAATCAGGTCTTTAAAGCCCTGTGCCTAGAGCCAGGTGTCTAGATTAGCTGGAGGAGCTGCTTAGAGGCTGGCTAAGCGTCTACACGGGCTGATCTTAAAGGTGCTAACAGCTTCTCAGCTTCTTTGGTACAAGAGTTGATAGCTGTTTCTCTTAGAAAAATCCCTGACTGATTAATTGACTCAACAGGTGACAAGGTGCATCTCTTAAAATCATAGCTAAAAAGGTAAAAATGGTGTTTGGTGTATATATTAAGATATGTGTAGCCACTTCAATTTTGTTTCTCATTGGTTTTAAATGTATAAATATGCTCTGCTTGCCTTGGTTGTGGACTATTGGCTTTCAAGTTATTGGATATGGTTAAAAAGGTATAATATTGGTAACAGAAAGTTGGCTTAAAACTGTAATTTGGATGAAGTAATTCTAGACAACATGTGACATTGGGCCACCCTAGTGAAACAGGTCTATATTGAGGTAATATTTTATGGAATTCTTATGCTAGAAACCAGGCTTCTAAAAGAATTTAGGACATTGTCTAGAAAGGTATTGGAGACCTCACCATTGTGCGTTCAAATGTAGAATTGACAGTCAAACTTTACAACATAATAGATAGACTTCGGGTGCCTTGGAGACTAGATTGTTTGTTGGGGGTTGAGTTTTGCTTTCCAAAGGTGTGGCTTGCCCTGAAGTTATCTGTATTTTAATGCTAATTCCACTGCCCCAAAAACAGCTGCCTAGCAAGTTTTGCTTTCTAAAGCTGTGGCTTGCCCTGAAGTTATCTGTATTCTAATGCTAATTTCCACTGCCCGGAGAACAGCTGCCTAGTCACGTACTCAGAACTCAGGTGACCTTGTGGTGGTGGTCTGGTGTTACAAGGAGAACTTAAGGATTTGATTAAGGATTGCCAGTGTTACATTGACTAACTCAAATTTATTTATAATTGAGGAAAAATCAAACAGGTAGAGATTGTATTGGATAGAGATTGTTACAGGATTTACGAAGGATTGATGAGGTTTTAGAACTTATGAGAACATTACAGCCAGTTTCCTTACTCCAACTGCCATTTCAAGATAGATTTAGAGGATTGTTTTTATGCAGTTTGTTTACATCCTGGCGATTGTGAGTTTTTATTTTGTGAGCTTGCTTATAATTTTAGAGAGCCCATAGAGTGATATCATTAAAAGTGGCTAATAGCCTTATATTATATAATTTTGTTGCTTCTTCAATGTAAGAAGTTAGAACATTAAATCTTTCAGTGTATATAAAAATTTTTACTACAAACTTTTGCTCGCAAAATGAGCTTTAATATTTGGGGAGTAGCTGTTACACTACTCCAGAAAAGAATATTTGAAACTAATTTTAAGCTTCTAAGGATATGTTAATTGGCTAAGTACCTCACCTTACCAGAGGACTTAGGTCTTTGTTATGCACATTGGAGATAAAGCTTCAGCTGTGTTAATACAGAATTGTAGGCTAGAGTCATAGAAGTATTTTAAAAAGAAACCTGGTGAAACATACCTTAGTCCAAACAGCAAGTTAATTGGTTATTACAAAATACTGATATTTGGCCTATTACTTATACAAATTTTTCAGACAAAATTGATAATTTTACTCTTTACATGCTTTTGTACTCCCTACATATTTGTGCGTACTACCCATAGAAAATGCGCTTAGAGTATTTATAGGTGGTTCATCTAATAAAAAGGCTACATGTATGATTGGATCACTGGTTTATTCTCTTGAGTTTTCCCTGCTTCAACACAGACTATTAAATTCCATGCTTTAGCCACTGTTTTTAAATGTTAAAAATCAAGCTTTCAATTCATATNCTGATAGCCAAAGGTGTGGCTTGTGGTTTTACAATTGATTAAAAGGTTTTCCTTTTTTTTTTAGATACTACTAGCCCTCAAATTTTACAATTACTTAATGCTTTATTGGAGACAGGTTTTCTACTTAAAATCAGTGAGTGATTCCAGTGTAAATTGTCTGACAACTCACTGTCCTTTCAGTGCTCTGGCTCAGACAACTAAACAAAACCATAGACCCAGCTCTTTAAAAATGGTAATGGGGTTGATAACACACCCTCACGAGAGGAAGACTCCATTTGCTTACTTTCAACGCCCAGCCTCACCCTGCCAACTCAGATTTCAAAATAATGCTAAATCTGGACCTTGTTTACAGGATTCGGCATTTCTAATTAATGCTTAAAACTTGTGAGGTGCTGGAGAGATGGCTTAGTGGTTAAGAGCACTAAGTACTGTTCCTTTGTAGACCATTTAAGAACTTAAACTAGATTGCCTGGGCTCCTTAACTAGGGAGGACAGATACCAGACAGATTAAGCCTTACATAAGAACAATTAGTGAAAAAATCTCATTCTTTATATATCCAATACAATAATGCTGGAGATAATAATTTGGTATACAAGTCAATTTATAAATACAAGTGCTCAGTGTCCTCAATTTAATCCTCGAGGACTTACCTTAATAAATAATATCTTTACTATATCTTTATAAATAAAAAGGGGGAGTTATCCCTGTATGCTAAACATATGCTCCTTTTATTTCAATTTTAAAAATTTGGATGCCAAAGTTTATGGCACCCTACAACTAGGCATACTTCTGCCTAGGTGAGAGAGATCCACTTAGTGACATGTTCCTGTCCAGATATTTTATATGGGGAAGAGGGAATGTTTGTGTTTTTTCTACAGGATGCTACAAGAGTGTGCCAGCTGCCTGGGTGGTTGCTGAGACTTGCTGATCCTGGTTACATGAAGATTCAGCTCTCGTGGTTCGGGTCCCTAGAGTCATTCCTCTGCCCTGAAAAGAAGATGGAAGACCCCCCTTCACTTTTTGTCATCACAGAAATTTTGCCGTTGCTGCAGTCAGTGTTACCGCTGCGTGTGTTCCCGTCCCACTGTGGCCTACGCTCAGACTCTGTACACTGCTGCTTGCTGATTCCAGCTGTTACCCCTGTCCCTTCATTTCCCTGGTGACTCTTGCTGCCTTAACTGGTAACTGGTGTTGCCATTTTACAGACTGTAGCTTCACAGAAAGCCACCTGTGTAAAGCTACAATGACTGGAGAACTCTGTCCTGGTCATACAGATCTCAGAAATTGGTTCCATTGTCTGCTGGTTGTTCCAGAGAAAAATGACTGATCCTGAACTGTCCTGGAAAAGACCTTGACACTTTCGCTGCTATTGTAGCAGCCATTACTGCTGCAGACATTGTGTCTGCAGTGTCTGGAATTATCCTCCCCCAATCTATTGTTAGACAAGTACAGTGGGTGAACTTTCTAGAGTAGTTACTAACAATTGGAAATTCTAAATTTCATTATAGGAGTGGCTTGACCATGGCCCTTGGTGGCAACAGCTGAGGAGGACCAAATGAGGTGCCCACTACTTATCGGGAGTGGCTCTGTTTGATGCAGCCCTATGCTGTGGATCAGTATTCATACCATGGTTGGTTTGCAAACTCAGATCTCAACAATAATGTGACAAGGCCGTTATTCACTCAAGCACTTGTGGCCATTGTACAAAGGGCCTCCACTGAAATTTGGTTATCTTGCTCAGGATTTACTCTGTATCTGAGTTCCCTGCTCCTGCACCCCAGGGACCTGTGGGTCCATTGCACTGGGAGGAGAGGAATTCTCTTTGTATTCTGAGTTCTCTGCTCTTGCACCCCATAGACCTGTGGGTCCATTTGCACTGGGATTGAGAGAGACTCAGTGATTTCCTTTGATCAGCCCCTGCACATCGCTGAGGTTTCCTCATTGCACGCGATAGGGTGATCATGACTGCTATAAAATTATAAATTAAAAGGGTGAGATGTAGAGGGCCGCAATAACATGCGCCACCACTAGATGGCGCTGGCTTCCACTGCGCCCCACGTGGAAGGCCAAGTCAGTCAAGATGGCGCCAGCCTTCGCCGCTCCAGCTGGCCCCCTTCTCAGGAAGTTAACTGTGCGCATGTGCAAGAGTGCCTTCGTGCCAGGTCTTTGCCCATTCCGGGGCGTGCCTGATGAGATCATGAGTAAGCAACCAATCAGGTGTGGATGCCTGATTGGGGGTTAAATAGGCGCGCCTGGCCGGTGCGTGGGGCTTCCACCATGAGAGAGGAATAAAGTCACTCATAGCAAGAATTTCTATGTCCCGTGTGCTTCTTGGAAGTCGCGCGTGGGACAGTAACCACAATGGTTTCTAGTAGAGAGAACTTCACCCTTCTCTGCATTCCTATAGCAGATCACATGTTTGTAGCATTGTCAATGAGAAGTAATCTGTCTATCCTACTGATTACTGATAGCAAACATGTGATCAAGAACTATTGATTATTTCCTGTTTCCCTATTTGGGGTAGAGATCTGTGAAAATAGATAGTCAAAACTCAAGATGTCAAAAGAATGGTGTCATTCTGTCTAGATTACTAAAATATATTCCTTTAAATATATTTTTCTTTCCTTCTTTTACTTCTTTCTTTCTCCTCCCACTCTTTTCTTCACTTCCCTCTCCCCCATCTCTTTCTTCCTCTCTGCTTCTTCTTTTCCCCTCCCCCCACACTTTAAAAAATTCTAGATGGCTTTAGAAGCAATGACACTGTTAACAGGTGAAACAAGGAAGAATGTTTCTTGGCTTTACTGCACTATTTAAATTGTGCCAGTAACAAGTTAGGTTGGGGTCAAATCTGGCACATAAAACATGCTCTGAGCAAGGTGCCCATTAGTACACAAGAGCTTTCTTGATGTATCTGATTGGCCACTGTATACCAGGTTTTCCTCTTAAACATCAGTGACTAATACCTGCCCTGCTTTCCCTCCAGCACCCCAAACCTGTGTCCCAGTCTTCAGACACACTTCCTTCTCTTGGGCCCCACCTAGCTCTTTGCTGCCTTCCACACTTGGGAGCCCTGCTGCTTCTGTCTGTGCATCTGTAATCATTTTCTTAACACTTGTCTTTAAATGAAGGACTCACTCATTCCCTAAATACCTGGTGGATGGGGATATGAGGAGCTCCAGACTGGCCAAAGTATGGGGCTCCCAAAGTTACCATAACTTAGCAGCTATGCACTTCCTGAATGCAACTGTTCAGAAGGAAAGGCTGCCCTCCCAGCTCTTCCAGATCATGTCTGATTTTTCTGAAAATCCACGCTATCCAATCTTCCTGCTCTTTATAACACCCTACTCACTCTACAGTTCCTTACCCGGTCTGTGTTGTAGATGTGCTCTAGAAAGTGCTGCCTTTCTCCTTCAGCAGAGTTTTTAGGAGGAAATCAGGAAGTGGGTATTAGGTTTTAGACCAGCATGCTAGAAAAAGGAATAACAGAGGTGACTGGCCTATTTGCATGACATTAGTGCTATCAAATAATCAGACCTAGATTTTTCTGTTCTCCTTGTCCTCTTATAATTTGCATACTATTGTTAGCATGTATATGCAGTAGGAAGAAGTAGCCCAAATATCTCTGTAATTAGTCCTCTGCCTGCCTTGCACTAGGTCCACCTCCATCTCCCATAGTCAAACTTTCTTTGGCCAAGTTTTAAGCTTTTATATAAAAATATAGTCTCTCTAACAATCCTAGATATAACAGCTTAGAGGTGTTTTTGTTATTTGGGGTGGGGTATAAAATCATTCTTTGGGAAAAATACAAATGCTGTAATGAGAATTTTAAAAACCTAATTAGTATAAAAACATTTTCATAGATTTTTCCTGCCAATGGGAAAAAATAAAGTTTATCTCCTTTAGGCAGTTGTTAGTATGCAAATGAAAATTTCCGAGTACAGCCATGACAATCACAATAATGAAATACACAAGACCAATTAAACTGTTGTATCCATTCGGTCTCTAAGATTTAATTTCAGTGACTCACAGCTATAAAAGTAGAGGTCTTGATGCACTAGTATGGGAAAGTATAGTTTTCAAAGGGATAAAGGGTTTTATTAAGGAAGCTTACATATCATTCGCAAATGGAGCAGAGAGGGTTCTCATTCAACGACTGTGTCTAATGAACAAAGTACATGAGGTTTTTTATTTGATACCAGTCTTTAATTTTTTTAACCTGTATGTATAACAGAATAAAAAAATGACAGAACTTTGTGAGTCCTGGAGAAACAGCTCAGTGCATCTCATCAGCACTGTCACTTTCCAATGAGAGAAGAAAAGAACATTAAAATCAATCCCTGATCTGGGTTGGACATTAGAGCTTGATAAAATACAGACTTATGGGTTATACAGTCAGAATGTATACGAAGAGTATATAGAAAAGCACTGGGGAACATACATTAAAAAAATAAAAAAGCTCCCCAGAGCGGGTGTGGTAGTTGGAATGAGAATGGCTCACAAGTCCTCACATGCTTGAATTCTTGGTCTCAGCTGGTGGAACTGTTTGGGAAGTACTAGGAGATAGGGCCTTGTTGGAAAATGTGTGTCATTGGTTTTCTAGTTATAAAAGCCTGTAATTGATCACACACACACACACACACACACAAACATTATATATAAACTCTCAGCTATTCCTTTAGCATCAAGCTTGCCTGCCTGCCGCCATACACTCCACCATAATACTTATAGACTCTAATCCTCTGAAACTATAACCCCCAATAAATCCTTTCTTCTATATGTTACCTTGGTCATGGTGTTTGATCACAGCAATAGAAAAAGAATTAAGAGTTAGAGCCCTTTTCAATAATAGGGTACTTTCCTTCCACTTGTTTTTTACATCTCAGGCCTGAGAGGAAAGTGGTGGGAAAGAGAATGGTTAGGTGCTAATATTGGCAAGAAGGCAAAGCATAGAAATAATAAACAGCATGAATACACAAAATGCATAGTGTGAGGCGACCTGGGGGGGGGTAGAGATTTATTACATACAAAAAGCATGGCAGATAGAGTGGAGATGAAAGATTTAGCTGCACAGTATTTTAAGATTAAACCAAGATTTCCAAGAAAACCTGAGGTCAGAATGAGCATTTTTAGCTTGTACACAGAATATTCTTTCAGAGACCTGTTCCTTGAGGTTATTCATTGCCTTGACTTTCTCAATTATGAATTTCTCAGTT
This sequence comes from Rattus rattus, assembly GCF_011064425.1. Taxonomy (NCBI): domain Eukaryota; kingdom Metazoa; phylum Chordata; class Mammalia; order Rodentia; family Muridae; genus Rattus; species Rattus rattus. The sequence continues at coordinate 97,770,272 of NC_046156.1, forward strand.
ACTATCATAAAACTCAGGTCATTTGCTGAATGTTTTCTCCATTTCTTTAAAAGAATTCATTCTTGATATAACATGACCTTGAGTCTGGGGAATCACTCATCGATAAAACATTCAACCAGTGTGTGTGGGTGATCTGAGGTTCAGTTCCCAACTCTGGGAATCAAAGGACTACTCTATGTATGATCCAAAGTTATTGTTAATGTGTTGTTTCCCAACAACAATTCTACAGTGAGGTGCCCTTCGATTTGATCCAGTTGTAACTCCAATTTTAGATTTAGCATAGACATCACATGTTAAACACTTCAGTCCTTACAAAGTGTCCTTCTAATGACAACCACAATTTCTAAGTATTCCTAAGTAAGCTTCATTTATTCCAGCCAGCATCTAATCCAGGGCTTCTTTAATATATTGGAGTTCTCTGGTCCCTTAGACTAGTTTACAGAACCCAGAAAAATAGTTCACTTAGAATTACAACTTTATTAAAGAGATTGTAAACTGAAATGGGGGGAGGTTGAAATATGGAAAAATTAAAGAAGCACTGTATTGCACAAAGGTGCACTATGCTGCCTTCTGGTACACAGATAAGATCACTACCAAGGAAATACTAAATGCCATGCAAAGCTTTCATGAAATTTGAATTACTTAGCCAAGATGGACACCATCATTAGCCATGTGACTAAACTTAAGTTCTAAGAGCCCTGCCTTGAAGCTTGAGTACAGGGCTAAAAACATCATATGGTTATTTTTCAGATAACCAAGCTCCTGCCTTCAGGTTATATAACCCTCTTATCAGCATAAACTCAGCTTAATCTAAATGGATTCACTACATATACATACTAGGAAATATGGATCATATATAGTCATATAACATATGACCAAATCATGTAATGCACAATTTATATATAATCATGTTGTATGTATGAAAGTGATGTCTTTATGTGTGTAGATATTCCTAATGACATGTATCCTGATCCATGAAAATACTAAGACTTTTAGGTTGCTTTGCATATCTCCTTCCTGGCTCTAGCAACCATAAACATTAGCTAGATGTTAACAGAGTCTGCTTGTTTTTACTTATTGGGTCCCTAAATAGCCTAAACAAAAAAGTTCAGTTTGATACATTCATTGTGACTTTTGAAGTTTTACTACATACTCAAGCAGGATCAAACCCATCTTCAAAGTATGCTTTCCAATGATTTAGAATTAATTTAGGAACTGCAGATTGTCTAATTTTGTGAGCAAGGATTGTAACATCTATATATCTGGACAGGAACACCCAGCACACCCACTAGACTATGAGTTTTCTTATACAACAAAGGATTGCCCGTCTAGGAGAGCCACTGCCCACTGTGAGCTGGAGCCTCCAATAACCATAATAGAGGCATTTTCTCTGGAGAGTCCCTCCTCCCTGATGAATATTAGCTTGTGTCAAGTTGGTTAAAAAAAAAGAAACTAACCAGCATATTAGCTTTCTGAAAACATGTATCAAACTTACTTTGAAGGCTCAATTTTAGGCAATTAGTTTGCTTTACATACCCAGATATGTAACAAATTTAAACTGCCAAAACAAAATGGTAATTGGTCCTTATACCTATAACATTTAGCTCTTCAAAGATTAATTGAATTAAACCTGAGAAATTAAGTGGTGCATTTTATGTTGCAAATAATAATAATTATTATTATACTCACATCTGACACTGAATACACAAGTGTTTGACATCCTCACAGATGAAGATGTTTTCTAATCAGCTATGTACTAAGCCAAATTGATACTGCTGACCCAAAATAGCAGAATGATTTTTCTCTTCTTGAGATCTGCTTGTCAGGTAATATTGCCTTGCCCTCAGTAGTAAAAAAAAAAAAAAAAAAAAACAAAAACAAAAACAAAACCTATAAAGCACACACTTAAATATTGCCCAACAACTTTGGATCTCTAGAGTTCACTAGCCAAATCATGTAGTCTCCTTAGAGAGATGCAGGCCAGCAAAAACTATTTTTAAGGCTATTTTAATTTTTTTTTTGAGATTATAATTTAATCATTGTCCTCACTTTTATTTCTTTTTCTTTTTCCTCCATCTTTATTAACTTGGGTGTTTCTTATTTACATTTTGATTGTTATTCCCTTTCCCGGTTTCCAGGCCAACATCCCCCAACACCTCCCCTTCCCCTTCTTTATAGGTATTCCCCTCCCCATCTTCTTCCCATTACTGCCCCCCCCCCAACAATCACATTCCCTGGGGGTTCAGCCTTGGCAGGCCCAAGGGCTTCCCCTTCCACTGGTGCTCTTACTAGGCTATTCATTGGTACCTATGCAGTCGGAGCCCAGGGTCAATCCATGTATAGTCTTTGGGTAGTGGTTTAGTCCCTGGAAGCTCTGGTTGGTTGGCATTGTTGTTCATATGGGGTGTCAAGCCCCTTCAAGCTTTCAGTCCTTACTCTGATTCCTTCAATGGGGGTCCTGTTCTCAGTTCAGTAGTTTGCTGCTGGCATTCGCCTATGCATTTGCAATATTCGGGCTGTGTCTCTCAGGAGAGATCTATATCCGGTTCCTGTCAGCCTGAACTTCTTTGCTTCATCCATCTTATCTAGTTTGGTGGCTGTATGTGTATGGGCCACATGTGGGGCAGGCTCTGAATGGGTGTTCCTTCAGCCTCTGTTCTAAACTTTGCCTCCCTATTCCCTGCCAAGGGTATTCTTCTTCCCTTTTAAAGAAGGAGTGAAGCATTCACATTTTGGTCATCCTTCTTGAGTTTCATGTGTTCTGTGCATCTAGGTAATTCAAGCATTTGGGCTAATAGCCACTTATCAATGAGTGCATATCATGTGTGTTTTTCTGTGATTGGGTTACCTCACTCAGGATGATATTTTCCAGTTCCATCCATTTGCCTATGAATTTCATAAAGTCATTATTCTTGATAGCTGAGTAATATTCCATTGTGTAGATGTACCATGTTTTCTGTATCCATTCCTCTGTTGAAGGGCATCTTGGTTCTTTCCAGCTTCTGGCTATTATAAATAAGGCTGCTATGAACATAGTGGAGCATGTGTCTTTGTTATATGTTGGGGCATCTTTTGGGTATATGCCCAAAAGAGGTATAGCTGGGTCCTCAGGTAGTTCAATGTCCATTTTTCTGAGGAACCTCCACACTGATTTCCAGAATGGTTGTACCAGTCTGTAGTCCCACCAACAATGGAGGAGTATTCCTCTTTCTCCACATCCTCGCCAGCATCTACTGTCACCTGAGTTTTTGATCTTAGCCATTCTCACTGGTGTGAGGTGAAATCTCAGGGTTGTTTTGATTTGCATTTCCCTTATGACTAAAGATGTTGAACATTTCCTTAGGTGTTTCTCAGTCATTCAGCATTCCTCAGCTGTGAATTCTTCGTTTAGCTCCGAATCCCATTTTTTAATAGTGTTATTTGTCTCCCTGCAGTCTAACTTCGTGAGTTCTTTGTATATTTTGGATATAAGCCCTCTATCAGTTGTAGGAGTGGTAAAGATCTTTTCCCAATCTGTTCGTTGCCATTTTGTCCTAACAACAGCGTCCTTTGCCTTACAGAAGCTTTGCAGTTTTATGAGATCCCATTTGTCGATTATTAATCTTAGAGCATAAGCCATTGGTGTTTTGTTCAGGAAATTTTCTCCAGTGACCATGTGTTCGAGATGCTTCCCCACTTTTTATTTTTATTAGTTTGAGTGTATCTAGTTTGATTTGGAGGTCCTTGATCTACTTGGACTTAAGCTTTGTACAGGGTGATAAGAATGGATCGATCTGCATTCTTCTACATGCTGACCTCCAGTTGAACCAGCACCATTTTTCTGAAAATGCTATCTTTTTTCCATTGGATGGTTTTGGCTCCTTTGTCGAAAATCAAGTAACCATAGGTGTGTGGATTCATTTCTGGGTCTTCAATTCCACTGGTCTAGCTGTCATTGGTCTATCTGTCTGTCTCTGTACCAATACCATGCAGTTTTTATCACTATTGCTCTGCAATACTGCTTGAGTTCAGGGATAGTGATTCCCCCTGAAGTCCTTTTATTGTTGAGGATAGTTTTAGCTATCCTGGGGTTTTTGTTATTCCAGATGAATTTGCAAATTGTTCTGTCTAACTCTATGAAGAATTGGATTGGTATTTTGATGGGAATTGCATTGAATCTGTAGATCACTTTTGGTAAAATGGCCATTTTTACTATATTAATGCTGCCAATCCATGAGCATGGGAGATCTTTCCATCTTCTGAGATCTTCTTCAATTTCTTTCTTCAGAGGCTTGAAGTTCTTATCATACAGATCTTTCATTTGCTTGGTTAAAGTCACACCGAGGTATTTTATATTATTTGGGACTATTATGAAGGGTGTCGTTTCCCTAATTTCTTTCTCAGCTTGTTTCTCTTTTGTGTAGAGGAAGGCTACTGATTTATTTGAGTTAATTTTATACCCAGCCACTTTGCTGAAGTTGTTTATCAGGTTTAGTAGTTCTCTGATGGAACTTTTGGGATCACTTAAGTATACAATCATATTGTCTGCAAATAGTGATATTTTGACTTCTTCATTTCCAATCTGTATCCCTTTAATCTCCTTTTGTTGTCTGTTTGCTCTGGCTAGGACTTCAAGAACTATATTGAATAAGTAGGGAGAGAATGGGCAGCCTTGTCTAGTCCCTGATTTTAGTGGGATTGCTTCAAATTTCTCTCCATTTAGTTTAATATTAGCTACTGGTTTGCTGTATTTGGCTTTTACTATGTTTCGGTATGGGCCTTGAATTCCTGTTCTTTCCAGGACTTTTATTATGAAGGGGTGTTGAATTTTGTCAAATGCTTTCTCAGCATCTAATGAAATGATCATGTGGTTTTGTTCTTTCAGTTTGTTTATATAATGGATCACGTTGATGGTTTTCCGTATATTAAACCATCCCTGCATGCCTGGGATGAAGCCTACTTGATCATAGTGGATGATTGTTTTGATGTGCTCTTGGATTCGGTTTGCCAGAATTTTGTTGAGTATTTTTGCGTCAATGTTCATAAGGGAAATTGGTCTGAAGTTCTTTTTCTTTGTTGGGTCTTTGTGTGGTTTAGGTATAAGAGTAATTGTGGCTTCATAGAAGGAATTGGTAGCGCTCCATCTGCAGCAAAATCTTTTACTCAAGATACAAAGCGTATGGCCCCTGAAGAGCAGCACTGTAAATTATCTTCTGTCCTCTGTATGTGCCTACACATGTACACACATGTACACACATGTACACACACACACACACACACACACACACACACACACACCATACACACACCAACAGATACTGACACACAGAAGTACCCTGTGTCCTGAATGGAGGGGCCTGGTCTAGAGTACTAGCCAAGTATGGTCACTGGCCAAGAGTATGCTACTACAATTGTGCTTCTGGAGACCTGTCCTATAGCTGCACTCCTTCTAACAGGTGTGCTTGAAGGACCTCTGTATGAACAACAGACTTAGTTCCTAGAACATTCTATATTCTGAACTAGGAAGTAGTCATAGAGCATGCATTTTGGTGATAATTTACCTCTCATACACCTTAAGTATATCTATATATGCCTTTATGCAATATGCTACTTGTATAGCATATATTACTCTAAACTTATCAAGTAAAGGACTAAGATCACAATTCTAGAAAATTCTGCCTACATATTTTAAGTATAGCCTCATCCTGGAATCAATCACAGAGTGGATAATGAACAGTTTAGTTCGGATTTGTATTACCCAGATAATTGTCTCATTTCTCCTACTACACTCAAAACCATGAGTTAATTCTTGCTACATAGTAACTGAACACAATGGCTCCGGTTTTGAATCATAATATTCACAGAACATCTAAGCTTTAAAGCATTTTTCTTTATCGTGTGTGATTTCAGTCTAGATGGAGGCACACTGTCTGCTGTGTTCTTCTGAGTTTTCTCCCCAGGCCTGAGGTCTGATTGCTGATGCAATGGAAAGAGAGTGGCTGAGATTTCAAGTTGTGCAAAATCTGGATCTATTCAGGTACCTTGGATAGAATTTGGATTAGTGTCCTGTAATTTTGGCCAAGATTCATTCGTGGGCCTTTAGTTGGGTTCTTTTAATTGTCTGCTTTGCCAATCACAGTACATAGTCTTCATCATCAAAGGAAAAGATTTTGTAATAAATGGAGGCATGCATAGCAGTCTGTAAAACGAAACACAGAAGCCATTAGATAACAGGATCCTTGGAAATGGGTTTCTTTAGTTGTCCCGCTTTCCCTTTAGGAACCACTATGGCTAGGTCTCCAGAGAAACCTCATTGATCTGATCATGGCCCTTTACTACAAAGGCAAGGTCAAGACAAACAAAAGTAAGCACATTCCCCCATTAAAAGGAAGGCAGGGGGACCATGAACTTTTGTGTGAATGATTTACAAAAATAAAATAGAAAATCTAGCAAGAAATAGAAGACCGGTTTTTATTACTGATGAATATAGTCTAATATTCTTTAAATTCCACAAACGCCTCTTCATTAATGAATATTTCCTTAAAATGTCTGATGATTAAAAAAATGTGTTCTGCCTGTCCTGGATAATGAGCCCAGAATCCCACAATGAAGCCAAAAGAAGAGAATGTGTTCTAAAATGTGTTTCGATGGAGCTGTTTCCCAAAATGTAATCAGACAGTTACAGCTGACTTAATAGTTATGACCCAAATTCAAACCAAAGTCTTGTGTAGAATTTTCTTTTCTTGCTAACAAAGCCGCATTATTTAGGCTGAATGTCAGAAAATATGCCCTATTTCTCTGCAGCGATTCCCTGGGATGTTTCAAAACTGGCTACCGTGGGTTACAGGGACAGATGTCGCGCACATGTTTTTTTGGCACTTGTTAATTGAAGCTGCATGTCATGATTTGGCTCTCGTAAAAAGTATAATGGAAAGGAGTGCCCTTTGATCGACAAGAGGAGATAAATTAAGAAGGAAATATATAATGTTCTAAAAGCGACTTTGTACATCATTGAAGACAAAGGAAAGCTGAATGGATCAGAGTTGGAGTGTTTTTTAATCATGTCCACCAAAGCACCCCAGTCAGTAGACTGAACACACCTCAGATGAGGATAGATTTACCACTTGACTTCACCCAGTAACAATCTCCAGGCTTAGAGGAGCCTTTGTAAAGGGAAATAGCAAAGCTGCATGCATTCTGAATGTGTTTTTAAAGGCAGTCTGATGCTTACACATGAATTCTTAGAATGTAAAATGTAACGATAAAAGAAGCCTATCTTGACTATGCAATGACTTTGGAACAGGCAAAAATAAATGTAAAATAGAGCCTAGAAAAGCTGCAGAGCATTTTCTCAAGCAAGAATGTTGAATGCCAAAGTGCCTGGCGCTTTGGCCTGGAGCTGTGTCTATATAACGAGACTGAGTCAATTATTCTGAGGCTGTTGCCTTTTTTGTTTAAAATAATCCAATGTCTGCAAAATCAATCTGAGACCTTTACGGTTTATGTGATCTAATTTTCAAGAAGGGAGAAATAGATAAACAAACTGCAGTTTCTGATAAGCCATTTCCACAGAGAAAATTCTATAATTAAGGTAAGTGGGAAATGCCTGTCGTTACCCCTGTGATTTAAAGCCCTCCCCAATCCAATTTGCCTAGAATACATGTAGACCAAATTAATAAACAGATGTCACCAACTTCTATTTTAAGGCACTGCTCCAGAGGAGCTGTCACTTTGGATGACAGTTGTAAAGCTGTTACCTGGAATTGGTGTTTTATTTCCTGTGAACACTTGAGCTCCATCTTTATGTGTGTAGGATGGAATGATTACATTGTACTTCCGGCTTTTAATGCAGCATCCATATTTCATAGGACCCAGGAATGTGGAGGAGGAGGGTGTTCGAGTGAAATGAAGCCAAGCAAAGATGAGAGCGAGGCCTTCTGCAAACCGAGCAGACATTTCCAGATAATGCAGAACCCAGCACTTCGGTTTCTGTCCTATAAAAATCAAGAAAGCCTAGGACAGTGTCTTCCCAGCTACACACAGAGACTTAAATCGAAAACATTATGAGTTAAAGGAGAGCCACATCTCTGATCTTTCCACCATGTGCTTAGATGTCAGAGGTTAAAAACGCAAACAGTGCAACAATGAGTAAGAAGAATAACGATAACAGCAACAACAATAACAACAGGAATAATGAAAACGGCAATAACAATGACATAGTTGGTGAGATTTGTAGGCATATTGGAGGATGGAAAGTTTTCATATTTAAGAATAGTTTTAAGCAACCCTGTAAAGAGAAATGGAAAACCCTCTCTATATAACAAGAATCAGCTCTCAATCTTGAAGGTGAAAGAAAAGGAATCTGGGCTGCAGAAAATCAGAGCCGAGGAGAAAGGGCAGGCAGTGGGAGGTCAAATCATTGGGAAACAAGCATTCCTTGGTATAGCTATAACTCTATGTCCCCAAACCTCTCAGCTCTGCTTCCAAAATCAGGCAGTAACAACTGAACTAAGATTTAACCAGGTTAGAGTTTCCCACTCCCTAACATAATTAAGATTTCAACAGTTGTTCTTATCAACTTCCAGGAACTCTAAGCACACTCTGTCTTGATTCCTGAACCCATAATTTGGGCTACTGACCCCAGAATTTGTGACAAGTCCCCTCTTCTGCATCACCCTTAATATTCCACCAAAATGAGCATTACATCTGCATCTCTCAGGTGGGCACAGCCACTACCAGCACCTGGTAAAATCTGTCCCAGCCCTGGGTTTCCAGTCTCTGGATTCTGTATACACACAGAAAGAAAGGGGAAAAAAGACCTTCATCCAAACTGCAGCATTGTCACCTAGTCTTAATGAAAGACTGTACCGTGAGTCATTCAAGCCTCTTGTCTAACTGACACCAGATTTACCATGGCCGTCTGTGAGGACTGTCACATGTAACCATTCCTATGTTATTGTGTCATGGCTGCTATGAGAAATTGCTCTCAGAAAGATGATTTGCAATGGGTATTAGTCTCAGAAAGATAAGTTCCTGACCTGGAAAAACTGTTTGACAATTATTTATTTCTAAAAGAAGTTCCATGGAATTTTGGCCCCTGGGTAGCTTTCCAAATGGAAGAGGTGGCATTGCCACCCAAGAGCAGAGTGGGTTACAGATGATAGTGGCAGGTTTGTGGTTAGTCACTGATTCAGGGAAGTCCAAAATGTCCCCATCTGGAGATCTCCAGAAATGTGTCTTCTACTGTGTGTTGTGTGTACACATTCTTGTATGTGTATATGTATATGTAAGATGACTCAAAGCCAGAAGTCAATCTTGGATGTTTGCTTTTTACCAGAGAAACCATCTACCTTGAATTTTTGAGATAGGTTTCTCAGTGGGACCTAGGACTCTCTGAGTGAGATATACTGTTTGACAAGCAAGTGACAGGGATCAACCTATCTCTGCCTCTCCAATGAATTATAAACATTTGCCACCACACTCAGCCTTGTTGGGTTGGTTTGTCTGCTTGCTCTCATCCTGGGTGCTTCATTTCTAGGGATGTCAAGGTTTCAGTACGTAACTTTCAGTTGAGCTGGTAAGTGACCATGTAATGTGCTCTCCCATGTAGCTGGATGCCCTCCTGGGAGCTACATAAAGCATGTATTATCCTAGAAGTATTGTCTTAGAAGTCCTAGAAGTGTCATCAGTCACCTTCTCAAGGGTACCAAAAAGACTATGAGGCCCACATCAGCATCTCTATGTCTCTCTTTTCCCTTCCAGTTTCTCTTGAGGAAGAAGGTGGGACAGTTAAACCAGGAAAGATGCATTTCAGAGACACTGTGGTGTCTCCAAATTACTTCTCCCCTCCAAACATGGCACTGTAAAGCTACTTGTTGTCCCCATGACCAGTGAATGTCATACTTACCTGCTTACTACTTTCTCTTGTGCCAAGCATAGCTCTATTAAGGTCCTTGGCTTTAAGCCCGCTTGCCTATGCTTTCCATGTGTAAGTAGATTTCTTCTCTTACCTTGCATTGAGGCTAACTGTATAAAAGACTACTTGAATAAAAGGAATACTAATCACTTTGCTTTTCTTCAATAACAGCTATCTCTTGGGTTTTCCAGATGATTCCTCAGCCTTGGGCCAATGTACAAGCATCTCCATTTTCCAGATGAAAATCTATGTCTGGAGCAAAAAAGAATTCAGCAATAAAAATAGCAGAACCAGGCAAGGCATGATGTGGTCTACTTTATACAATTCTGAGTGGGAAATTTTCTTTTACATTTTCCTTATTTCCTTTTTGCTTTCTGAATTATTGGTCCCTCCACTACCCAGAACTATTCCAAGACAATTATTTACAAAGGAAATTAAGGTTATTCCAGAGAGAATGATCAGAAAAGCAATGAGGCTACATTTGAATTCTGGTATTAAAATTGAGAACATCTACGGATACAGAAAATTACTAACAAGCTAATTCTGTTTATGGCCTATGCTGGAGGATTCTGCTCATATTTTTTCCTCATGACATAGGAGGGGAAAAAGCTTCTTTGAGCTGCACACTGGTGGTGAGCTGATCAACAGGTCATGACTTACTACAGCAGACCAATGCCATTACATTATGGAACAGACATGGGAGCTGAGGAGATAGGGAAGAAACCATAGAGGTAGAAAAGTCATAAGGACAAACCAGTATACCATTCTGTCAAATATAAGCATCAGCCTAGAGTAGGCATGTATTAAGTAAGTAATGTTTGGCTAAAATCCCAAACCTCAAAAGAGAATTTTCTCACATGTTTCTTTTAGCTGCATTTCTCACAACAAACCTAAATCAAATTAGTTGTTGGGCAAAGTGAGCCTGGATGTTTGACTTTCCTTGGTTCTCCACAATTTCAAATAGCACAGATAGGAGCAAAGCAACCTGGAGAGCTTGGTAGAAACCATAGTAAAAACTTCTCCATTGAGGGGATGCTAGCCACATCCCAGGTAGGATCCTACTAAAAGTCACTCTAGAGGCTCAGAGCCTTCCCATTGCTCATGAAAGAAAACTTAGGGAATAAGACTTGTGAAGACCAACAAACACTCAGCAAGGCAAGGACAAACAGTAGTCAGAATGCAGTTGTGACAGGTTTAGGGCAGAGGGTACCACTCCAGAAGTCAGGGAGCCAAGGCACACCATGAACAAGGTTCCTAAATTTGCCTTAAATCTGGGATCCTATGTCAGCATTCTTAGCACATTCCACATAATTTCTTTAATTGAAGCTAGATGCTAAGCAAGGAGGTGACAAATAAGAAGGGGGACAACCAAGGACTACCTTTGTCCCAAAGTAGTGAGTTAGACTTGGTTTTTAAATGGAAAATCAGATTGTATTATAGCCAGAGGAGGAAAGTCACTTGTCAGTCACCTTAGTTAATTTGTTCCCAAGTATCCAGCAGCAGAAAAAAACAGATGAGTTATAGAATTACGAAATAAAACAAGCTCATGTATTCTGCCCACTACAACCTATTCAATAGTATAATTTGCAGCCTGAGCCGTGACCAAATCTTAAGAGAATTAGGAAAGAATGAGTGAATAAACAAGAGAACTGGACATTTGTGTCAAGGTAAGCCTCTGAATGGGGTGATGTATGCCAACATCGAGGAGTGGAAGTCTTCGGTGATAGATTTCTTTCATCATATGTTTATATAAAATGTCATATGTATCTGAGTATGTATTTAGAATATGTGTTTGCAATACCTATAGATACCAGAAGAACTGGAGCTACATGTGTCTGTAAGCTGCTATTTGGGTGCTGGGAACTGAGCCTGAGTCCTTTGCAAGAACAACAAGTACTCTTAACCATTGAGTTATCTCTCCAAGCACTATATGTATTTTTTTCTGAATGTATCAATATTGAGTCAATATCACAGACTCATGCTAGGATGCCAGCCTGAGATCATTTAAAATGCTCACACTGATACTGAATCAATGACTAAGTCGTGTGTGTGTGTGTGTGTGTGTGTGTGTGTGTGTGTGTGTGTGTGTGTGTGTGGTTATCCTGAATCTCAGGATAATTCAGGAAGTGGCATTTGGTAGCCTTTTCTAATTGTTCGTTATCTACAGACTCTTGCATTAGATATGTACTGCTATATTACTTTGAAATTGATGCTTAAGATAATAAATATCTACCCCAGTATCAGATGGTCAAGTATCCATGAGTGACTTAGAAGGTTCACAGTTAAGCTGTCAGCCAGGGGTCTATAATCAGTTGTAGGCTAGGGCTGAATGATCCACTTCCAAGATGGCTGATGAACTACTTCTTCTTCTTCTTTTTTTTTTTTTTTTTTATTATTAACTTGAGTATTTTTATATACATTTGAGTGTTATTCCCTTTCCGGTTTCCGGCAAACATTCCCCCTCCCCCTTCCCCTTCCATGGGTGTTCCCTCCCACCCTCCCCCCATTGCCGCCTCCCCCAACAGTCTAGTTCACTGGGGGTTCAGTCTTAGCAGGACAGGGCTTCCCTTACACTGGTGCTCTTACTAGGATATTCATTGCTACCTATGAGGTCAGAGTCCAGGGTCAGTCCATGTATAGTCTTTGGGTAGTGGCTTGGTCCTGGAAGCTCTGGTTGCTTGGCATTGTTGTACATATGGGGTCTCGAGCCCCTTCAAGCTCTTCCAGTCCTTTCTCTGATTCCTTCAACGGGGGTCCTATTCTCAGTTCAGTGGTTTGCTGCTGGCATTCGCCTCTGTATTTGCTGTATTCTGGCTGTGTCTCTCAGGAGCGATCTACATCCGGCTCCTGTCGGCCTGCACTTCTTTGCTGATGAACTACTTCTAAGATGACATGCTCAGCTCATATTTGGAACTCAGCTCCCTACTCAATAAACTTCTACACAAGATTTGCCAGGTCTCTGTGACACAAAAGGTGGCTTCTCCAAAGCAAAAGATGCAAGACAGAGAGAGAGAGAGAGAGAGAGAGAGAGAGAGAGAGAGAGAGAGAGAGAGAGAGAGTGTCATATTGTATTTCACAGTTTCACTCACCAATTCTGTAAGTCATAGAGATCAACCCTGAACCAAATGGGAGATTAACAGGTTGTGCAAACCAGATGATGGGAACCATTGGGGAAAATACTTGGGCATCTTCTTACCCCAATTCCTTTTCGAAGATAATCGAATCTATCAGATTCCCAGTGTAAGTATAATCTATTTGTATTATCTGAAATTGCAAAAGAGACAAAATATAAACTTCTTTGTCATAAATAAGCTTATAAATAAAACACTATAATCTAAAAGCTTCGTTTGCTAGTTCAGAATAGTCAGGCCTCGTGAAATCCAAAATTCTGTCAGACTCAAGACGCAAATCTTAATGAGACATTCCCAGATAATTCTCCAAATGTCTTGTGTGTTCAGCGAGAGAGAGTTTCATTTTATAGTGATATTGGAACTTGAATTAGAGCTATATGTAATCCACTTACTGCTTGATCAACGGAAAACTCCACACTCCATTTTTTTAAACTGCTGCATGTTTTTGCTGATTAATGGTTATGGGTGAGTCTATTATATATATATATATATATATATATATATATATATATATACTGCATAATATATCTTCTCTGGACATAAATATGGTAGTGGCTGCCACAGCACAAATTTTTTGGATTTCAGCATGCCTATAGTCTATAAGTCCCAGCATGACTCACTTCTCTTGTCCCCTTTCCTACATGAACACTATCTAATCTTTTCAGAGTTCTCTAGTGTCATTTGCCTTCAACTAACACTGAAAGTATTATTAAAGAAAACAATGCAAGGAAATTACTGAAATCTTATGACAATTTGCAATTTTCAGAAGCATCTCTAGATGATATGCAGTAAGTAGGCATTAGTTCTTACTATAGTTGGAACTAAAGGGTGACCAAGAGTTGGAAATTACCGATACAAGTATTTTCCTAGTATGTAGCTATATACTGAGAACTCAGCTTAAGATGGAATCCTTGATCACATGAAAAGATGGGCTGTGAATGTTGCTTAAAGGAAGTGAAAAGCAGAACATAACATTAGCACATTTCTCTGCAAGCGTAAGGCTCATTTTGACCTATATTCTGCTCAGACTCACTGTCCCATAGTATTCCTGTTCTCTAGGTGGAGAAACACCTAGTTCTAGTCATTCACCATTTCCGTAGCTTCTTACCCAAGTGAGGACCCGTCATGCCACGTCACCAACCCACCAGACAAATGGGCTCATTGGTGCAATAGTGGCCGGTGTGATGGGTAATCATCCGCTTTCTGATTAGATTTGAAGCCTGCTACATAAGGAGTTCACATATAGTACTATAAACCAGGTCAAACTGCATTCTGAATATTTATATCTCTGCCCATACACTACTGCCACTATCATCTTTGTTTAGAGAAGCTTCTTTCTGGATGGTGATTACTACTGAAGCTCCTAACTGACCAGATTTCTGAGAATATGTGACTACTAAATGCTCAGCTCTGAGTGAGACATCTGTAGTACACCTCTGAGGCTCAGGGAACATTTTGGAAGAGAGGTCAAAGTGAATTTAAGACCTGGAGGCAGGGAAAGAGTATTGCAGGATGCTATCTTCTAGATGTGACGTGACCATTATACTCTTGAATGCTGTGGATCAATCACAGACCCATCAGAAACAGGTTCATGGTACGGCAAACACTCCCTCCTGTCTCTGAGAATATGTAAGTAGCTAATTGTTTCTGGAGAATCAGAAGGTAATTTCTTAGGTGGTGTACCCAATGCTAAATCCTTTACTCATGTTCTTGTAAGAAAATTTAATAAACTCATTGGGCTCACAAAAAAGCACAAAAAATAAGATAAGTGGGTAGATGGGGGACCCATTGGGGAAAGGGGAAGGAGACCAACCAGAGTGACAGAAGACGAGGGTGTAATGAGGAAGAGTGAGTTCAATCAAAATACATTATACACATATATGGAAAGATTGTAATCCAACCCATTATTATGTATATAGTAATGTTTTTAAGCATGGCCATAGAGACGGGCTGGTTTGATTATTTAGAAAGCAATAATTAAAAGGTCCCTGAGTCGACACAGAATACACCCAGGCACCAAATACAAAAGAGGTTTACTACCCCAAGGACAAACAGGAGGGGATTCTCCCTCTGGACTGGACAAAGACAGCAGCAGGTGTTTCTGCAGGAGCAGTTTTTAAGGAGAAAAGGGGAAAGATGACTGTTAGGATGAATTGGTAAGTCCTGATTGGACATGTTAGCAAGTAATACATAATACATTTATTAGCTACATAATACATTTTAATTGCTGGATCTTGAAGTTTTAGTCAGGCATAAGGAAGTGACTGAATAAGGAAGACAGATCTTAGTGGCTAGCACAGTAGAAATGTAGTCTAGTGATTTAGCAAGGGAGAGTGTTAGCATTTCTTCTAGGCTCTGCCCCACAGTTACCTGGCAACAGTCAGGTCTCCTTGACTCAGTGTAAAAGGGGCTGCTTGCCCCCTTCTCTCTCTCTTGCTCTCTAGATCTTTTACTCCCTTACCCTCTTCCCTCTCTAGCTCTTCTCTTCCCATTCCCCTCCCCCTCTTTTCCATGTTTTCATGGCCTGCCCCCCCGTCTTTCTCTCTCTCTTTGCCTTTCTCTGTCTCTAATCCCTCAACGCCCCCTCTCCATGCCCTTCATAAAACTTTATTTTATACTTTTGTGGCTGGTACCTCAGGGGGAAGGGATGCCTCAGCATGGGCCCTGCAGAGGCAGGCCCTTCCACAACCCCACCATACCTCGCCCTACCAAACATATCCCTGGCTTCTCCCTTTCGTTTTTATAAAACACAACAGAGGAAAGGGAGAAGGGCAAGGCCTGACAGAGCCGTGCTTACCATTCTTGGGCTTGTCAACCATTTAATAACTGTTTTGAGCCACTTGAAAATTCACATCTTTTGACCATTTAGAAGCTATCCTCTGTCCTGGGGGCTTCTGAACAAGGAACTCCAAACTCCCTACTCCCTGGTTTTGACACTAAATGTGGATTGCTTAACAGGGATGGAGGGGGCCTTGCATCAGCTAAGAAAACCTAGGGGCACCCACAGCGAAAGCCTATCAGCCAACCGTAGACAACGGCACATCTCTCCCTAGGTACTTGGTTTGGCAGTCGGAGGAACCAGGTTTTTAACAGTTCATTTTCTGATAGAAACATGAGTAAAGGATTTACCAGTGGCTACACCTTGGCGAGTTGAGCAGATCAATGAATCTTTGCAAAATGGCTCCTCTCAATGTAGAAGGGGTCTGGGCTCCCGCCTCACGTGAACTCTGGAGAAGGAGGCTGCGACACTGGGTTCTCTGCTCAGCTTATTGTATCTAACTCTAATGCCAACACTGGAGAAGCACAGTGTATGGGACGGTGTCTTGCATATGTCCCGTCTTACCCATGGTTAGGAGGTTTATTCTTTAAGAAAAAATCCCAGCAAATCAAATCTCTCTCACACTGCAGACATGTACCCAACATAGACATCTGTCAACGTGCTTTTCTCCACAGAGGAAGTCTGGCCTGCTTGCTTTTACTAATGGGGGAGGGGGGTGGGATTGCTCAGGGGTCGTTTTGCACAAATACTAGAAAGAAATCCAGTGAAATAAGAAGGCACACTTTGGTGTGATTTGTTACAGAGGACATGATTTTGCTTTTCTGAAAACAGTTTGCATAAACCAAAAGACGTTTACGGGGAGAAAATGATTGGAAACAGAAAAATTATTGTGTTAAGAAACCACTTGGGATGAAATCTTCTGAAAAGCTGGGAGTCCACCTCAGGGCTGGGAATTTCCTGGAAATCCTTTCGACTGAATGTGACATCCATTGTCTGTTACTGAGCTACGGCAGGGAATCCAACCTGGTGCTTAACAAGGATGGAAAGGGCCTCGCAGCAGTTAAGACAAACTGAGGGTGCCCACAGCAAAAACCAATCAGTCAGCAGTAGCCTTGTGTCCCCTGGGCAAAAAGTCTACGTAGCTTAGCAACCGCCAGCCTTACCTCTCATTGCTCATGCAAATGCATCCTGCAGATGCCTCTGAGGGGATCATTAAGAGTGCAGGGCTGCAGTGCTCTTGCTGTAGAGCATGCCACCCAGCTGAGAGGAGCCTGAAATGTGGAGAATCTCAGAAGACCTGCAGCCAGGAAGTACTGTAAAGCATTACATCATCAGGTTGTCAAGGCAACGAGCCAAGGCTGCTTCTCTGAACTCCGATGAGCCATGCTGACTGGTTCTTTAAACAAGGACTGAGCCAAACCAAGGAAAGCAGAGGGGAATGGTTTGAGGCCTGAAGCGTGACTACTAGCAGGCTCTGGATTCAGAAAGATGCTCATTTCTGCCTTAATACTGGTGTGGAGCGACACTACAATGAATGAGTCAGATCCCCTCCTTCCAATGTGAAGAGATGGCTAGCCAACTGCTAGCTTCTCCAGGAAATTTTTTCCTTCCGGTCCACCATTTCAGTATCTGAAGGATGTTGCGAATCACAATCTTTTACTCCTGGGAGCTCCTGCCTCAGGCATCTTTGTCAATCCTAGAATGAAATCTTGTGTCAGCTTTTGTAAGGGTATAGATAGCAAAGTAACACAAACTAAGTGGCTTTAAACAGTAGAAGCTTATTCTTTTGCAGCTGTTAAGGCTTAAAGTCTGAAATAAAGGTATCTTTCAGGGCATGGGCCCTCTAGAGCCCCCAGGAGAAGTCTCTGCTGTCTCAGGTATTCTTTGGATTGCCTTGGTATCCAACATTACAAGTAGTCTCCATTCTGTGTGTGACCCTGTGTAAGAACACCACTCGTCTTTGATGGGGACCCACTTGGTGGCTGTTGTCTTCAATTCATTATGTTTGCAAAGCTCTGTTGTTAAATGGGATTCTATTTACATGTTCTAGGGCCTAGTGCTTCAGTGCTTCTTTGGGTGGGGGGGCAGCAACTCAACTCATGTCAGGCTTTCTCTTTACTCTCCTAAAAATCAGGTACATGTAGAATTTGTTCAAGCCTCTGGGAGCGTCCCCTCAAATCTGCTTAGGTGACGTACCTGAATTTCTACACTGTCTTCACATTGCTTATCTTCTGAGGACAGGGTGCCCACAGCCTAGAATTCCCATTTTAGGTGGGCTAGCACAAACTGGCTGGTCCACCCTTGCTTTCTTTCATTTATAAACCTCCTAGTCTGGAGAAGTTGGCTTTATTGAGAAGTCCTAATTCTCCTACCTGTACTATTCTCAGTGAAATATAAAAGTTTTCTTAGTTGGTGCTCAGTCTTCGTATTGGCTCCATGATGCTGAGGGGGAAAGCAGATCCTGTTCAGGGGACGGAGACTATTAAGAGCAGAACAGGTAGTACTGAGTTCTCTGAACAGTACGGTAGACTACACAACACAAAGACAAACCAAAGCCAAGCCAGTAAAATTGAGACATTAAGAAAAGGGGTACCCCTGTGTCCTGGGAAAGCAAGTTTAGGCCCTGAGGCTCTCTGCAGCCTCCCCCATTGCTTCTTCTTTCCTGTTCTTCCTGCAAAATATGTTACATTGATGGGTTGTTACAGGTAACTCAGTTGGAAAGAAGCAAATGTCACCCTGCTCTTTTCTGACAGAAAGGATTGAAGTTGTCATCTCCAGGACCGCAGCTAAAGTCTTATAGCCCTGTGGCCACACAAGATGGTTCTATATAGCAAACTATAGTTTACTAGTTTCCTCCTAAATATTTGCCTTCACCACTTCTTATCATCTCAGAAATCCAAAGTCCTTGGTTTTTGTGGCCATTGATGAAAGGGAACATTATCAGTTCAGGGCACCCCAAGTCCAAGTTCTTAGCACAGAAGGACAATGGGCATGGAAGAAGGGATAAAGACAGGAAATAGAGAATGAGGGAGGAAAAGGAAAGGAAGAAAGAAAAGGGGGAGGAGTCTGGGCAGGGGGACAAAGGGCTGTCTCTGAATAGAAAGGAGACAGACATGGTTCATAGGCAAATGGTGGAATTTCCCCCAAAAAACCTTTTTAAAGGTAAAAGGGGGAAACCCTGTGTTAGGATGGGCTGTTTAATTAGACATACGATTGCTGGACTTCAGTACTTTGGTCAGGCAGGCTAACGTCCAACTTCAATAATAATGTGTATGCAGAGTGTCACACCTAAGGTCTTTGGTAAACTCATTATCACTCATCTCTTTGGTACATGTCCATGCATTCATGCACAGGGTAGCTCCATGTAAACTTTTGGGTAAGTAGTTTCCTCTTCTTAGTCTATCTTTTGTCAACCTAATATGTAGGACTTTTATAGGGCTGAAGCTAGCATTTGCTACTTTGTAGGTTCTTTTTACTTCCACCCTTCCCAGCTCTTTTCTACACTTTCAAGCCCCTAATACTAGACAATAGAGAAAAAAGAATAGAAAGGAAAGGAGGCGATATTATCATTAGACTACTGTGCCAAGTTCTGTGGGGCAAGTTTGAGCTCCTCTGTCAGGATATCTAATTTCTTCTTCTCTTTTCTCTTTTGTGCATGATTACTTAACAAACTGTGACCAACAACAACTAAGGACAACCAACCAAAAACCAACAACCAACCAGCAACTCAATAACCCTACCTCTCAGGGCTCTAGCATTTACATACCCCTCTGAAAAGTTCCCAGAATTCCCAAAGTTACACAATGGTGGAAAGTTTCTGATGAAATCAGGCCTCCTCTCCCTCAAGGTCAAGACAAATCATAGTCAGCTGCTGTGGATAATCTGAAATAGCTCCATATTCCATACCTGGGATTAAAATGGAAACATATTCTTATAATATTTCTCTGTTTTTAAAGAAACCAAAATCCTAAGTTGTCATTACATAAGTCCCTTTCCAGAGAAACTGAAATGGGTAGAAGGGAAAGGCCTTTTCTCTTTTCTATATAAAGTCACCAAAAGTCGCCTGGCTTTCAGCTAAGTATTCCTTTCCAAAAATCTCTCAGCCATGTAAAGTTTCTCACTTAGTGAATCCCTTGGCCAGAACAGCCCAGGAAATAATGCTCATGGTGGAATGGGCCTGCCTTTGCCCTTTCTCAATAGATGTCATTTCCATAAAGCTCCTTGCATTGTTTCTACTATCAGGAGCCCGCCAGAATTCTTTGGAAAATTATTCTTGTGCACAGAAGCAGTTGGGTGGGGAATTCAACTCTCAGGAGCATGAGTAGACCTGAAGGCTATGGCTCTTGACTCACAGGCTTTTTCCAACAAGCGTAGGTTGAGGCTCCAAGTTCTGCCAGAAGTTAATACTCTGCATTATTTGAAATATCACCATCGATAACTGGATTAAGGCTACTGACTCTGAAATAGAGATTTTCTTTCTGGAAAGAAGGATTTGGTGAACTCCAGGTGAGAAAGGGTTTCTAGGTCAATGAAGCAGAGCTATAAGAACATGTTTCCCACAGCTTAAGAAAAGTGCTTAAGAAAGGAGACAGTTTCATGTCCATGCCCAACCTCAAGTTCTCCCCAGTTTAAAGTTGCTCCCCACCTCTATCTTGTATCCAACTGAGTCCTATAAAAAATAATCTGATCTATATGGACTCTATGGCTGGATATTTCACATAAAATCTCACCTAATAAGATCATGTGGTTGTAGCAAAGGAACAGACAACTCCTTTGGTTCCATTCAGGTCCATTTTCCTAAACTTTCCTTCTTACATGGCTTGTAGTCAACATCATATGGTGGCTGTGCTAAAAGAGCCAACCTACAGAAATGCTTGATGAATAGCTGCTATTTTAAGCTCTTGTACTGAAAGATCCCCGAAGAGAGACCCTTACTCAAGTCTTGGGAAATCTCGGACCCCAGACACAGAGAGACCATTTTGGATGTAATAAGCAAAGGCGAGGTTTATTACGGAGACCTATTACGGAGATCTCTGGGCCGATACGTATCCCGCGCAGGAGACAAAGGTGTCGACCCCGAAACTCAAAAGTCAGGGTTTATATAGGGAAGGCTAGGGGGATTGGCGCGGTTTCACACAATTGGCTGTTTCAAATAGCAGCGGCTAATTTCTGGCGTGGCTGTAAATGATTGGCTCATTCAAACATAGCAGTGAGATCACAACATAGCAGAAGAGTACGTGTTGACTGGGGCGTTCGGGTTTTTTTCTCCAAAATTGAGCATATAATCGGTCACAAAACAGGCCTCAACAAGATGATTGAAATAATTCCATGCATCCTATCAGATCACCACAGACTGAGGCTGGTCTTCAATAACAAGAAAAATGACAGAAAGCCCACATATACTTGGAAGTTGGACAACGCTCTACTCAATGATAACTGGGTCAAAGAAGAAATAAAGAAATTAAAGACTTTTTAGAATTTAATGAAAATGAAGACACAACATACCCAAACTTATGGGACACAATGATAGCAGTGCTAAGAGGAAAACTCATAGCTCTGAGTGCCTCCAAAATTAAACTGGAAGAGCATATATTAGCAGCTTGACAGGACACCTAAAAGCTCTAGAACAAAATGAAACAAATACACCCAAGAGGAGTAGAAGGCAGGAAATAATCAAACTCAGGGCTGAAATCAACCAAGTAGAAACAAAAAGGACTACACAAAGAATCAACAAAACCAGGAGCTGATTCTTTGAGAAAATCAAAAAAATAGATAAACCCTTAGCCAGACTTACCAGAGGGCACAGAGAGCATATCCAAATCAACAAAATCAGAAACAAAAAGAGAGAGATAACAAAAGAATCTGAAGAAATTAAAAAAGTCATCAGAGCAACAAAAGCCTATGTTCAACAACCATTGAACTAAGAATGAGGTCTGCATTGGAGGAGTTAGAGAAAGGATTGAAGGAGATGAAGGGGTTTGCAACCCCATAAGAACAACAATACCATAAGGACAACCCCTTAAGAACAACCAACCAGAGCTCCCAGTGACTAAACCACCATCCAAAGAGTTCATATGGACAGACCCATGACTCCAGCTGCATATGTAGCAGAGGATGGCCTTGTTGGGCATCAATGGGAGGAGAAGCCCTTGGTCCTGCCAAGGCTGGTCCCCACAGTGTAGGGGAATGTCAGGGTGGGGAGGTGAGAAGGGGTAGGTGGTTAGGGAAGGGAAACAACCTCATAGACGAAGGGGGAGATGGGATGGGATAGGGGGTTTATGACCAGGAAATGAGGAAAAGGGATAACATTTGAAATATAAATTAAAAATATCCAATTAGAAAAATAAATAAATAAATAAAACTATGATAAAATAAAAAAATTGTAACAAGTAGTGATGGCTTCATTCTTTGCATGTCAATTAACAATAAGACAAAGGGAAGTAAAATTGGTTGTTCATCTTCATTGGGTTCTATGTTCCACAGATCTAATTTAACTCAACTAATTTGGGAACAAAGGAGTTTTTCTAGGCTGGAAATTCTGTACTTAATGGGCAAGCATAATGACATCTTTGATTCTCATAACACACCTCAAAAATCCAGGTATGGTGGTGAGAGCTTATAATCTCAGTGATGGGGAGGCAGTTCTGGGGCAAACAAACAAAAACACAAGGTAGACAGTGCCTTTGGGAAAGCAACACCTGCGATTGTCCTCTGGCCTCCCTGTACACACAGCAGATGTGAAAACACAAGCACACACATGTATACACTGAAACCTGCACAAATATGCACACAGACACATACACATGTAGGTACAAAAATGTTTTTAAAACTTTCATTCTGTACTAAATATGTAGATTTTTTAAAATTACTGTTTTATGTTTGTTTTTTTAATTACTGCAACAGAATTCCTGTGATAATCAGTTTAAAGGGGAGATAATGGTCTTTGGTTCCTAGCTTCAACAGTGGGTTAGCTGGAGTGATGCATGGCAGAGGAGGCCTGGGAAATACACAATAGGAAGGGGCTAAGGCCCTAATTACCTTTCAAAGGTTTGCCATCAACCATCTTACTTTCTGCTATGTGACCTCACCTCTTAAAGAATCCCCCACCTCCCTCATGGCCATTATCTTCGGACCAACCTTTCAACAAATGAGCCTTTGGGGACATTTAGTCTAATGATCTTAATCTGCTTCCTTTGCAATTCTAGAATCTGACAATTCGTTACTTTGTAAGATAGAATCTGTGTTCCCATGGGCTGAACAGAAAAGGTTGGTTTTATAAACAGAAAAGGGCAAATGCAAACAGAAACGAGGTAAAAGAAACCCTGAAGGGTCATTACAAATTTACTTTCTTTGTAAAGAAGTGACAGAGAAATAGAACAATAGGAAAATGATTGCTCATTTAACAACAGTTTATTTCAGGTTACTTCTATTGTGTGAGGATTAAAGTCGAGTGAATTTCATTATCTTGACAGTTAAAACTGGCCTGTTTGCAAAATTCAGCTGTTATCTCTCTAATCCTGCTTTCTCAGAAGATCAGATACATAGCTTAGTCATCTGGGTGACATGAAACCTTAGCCTCAGTGACTCCATTTTGATTTTTGGCCCTGTCTGTTGAGATTTAATACAGTGTTTGAGTGTTTGATAAGAAACAATGTTTACTGTAATTTTTACTTATCAAGAGTATATTGGAAATATATATTTTATACACACACACACACACACACACACACACACACAAATATACCACTACCAAGCCATTAGCTATAAAGTGTCCCACAGACTTTGATATCCTGAGCACTTGAGTTCATCACGAAGCACCTGGAACAGATCCACTGCAGCTACTACAAGACTGAAAGTGGGCCCATTTTCAGTATGAGGTAGGCTGAGAATGTGTTAGTTGCAGAAGTTACAGGTCTCTCCCTTAACTGGTGACTGTAACCTGCTTGTCTCCAAACTCTGAGAGTTTAAAACTTACAGGCAGTTCTTTGACCTGCGTGTTTATTAGGTTCAGCACAGGAGGGATTAGCTAGTCTAGGTAGGAGGTCTGTTAAAGAGCAGTCTCAGGATTTAAACATCTAAGAGGAGGAAGCTGCAGTTGGTAGACTTTTCACACACTGGTGAATCCTCATACAGACTCATTATGAGATCCCCAGGGAGAGCCCTGCCGTCCTTCTAGAGCCTGGCCTATATGATTAATGGTTTTGCCAATGTCCCATGAGCCCATGCCTTGCAGCACGGCTGTACCATATCAACAAGAGACATTCCCTCATGACTGCGCATACTCAAGGCTTCCTCTACTCCTTGAGAGGTAGATGCTACATGATTGAGGCCTTGATCACAAAAAGGAGTAGTCACAAGCCCCAAGTTTATGTATTAAATAAAGTATTGCCTCTTAAATCAATAGAATGGAGAATTTGAGAAAGAATCTATGCTGTTCTGAATTTCAAAAGGTGAGCCAATGAGGAAAAGAGATCAGAAAAATTTTATGAACAAATCGGTAAGTCAATCATTTTTACCTTTTCTCTATGCTGGCGTTACTTCTGTAGAATGATGCCCTAAAAAGGCTTCATCTTCACTAGTCTCCAGTTTATGATTGTATTATAATATGTAATTGTATACTACAAGCCCTCATGGGCATGGCTCTGGTCCTCATAGACTACAGATTTGGTGCTGGAAAGAAAATGTTGGACTTCTGGAAATGAAAACCAGCCCCACACAGAGTTACATCCAGCTTTGGAGAAAAAAAATCACATTCCACCTTTGCAGGCTGGCTTAGACTGGAAAGGTATCTAGAGGCATCTTATTGCAGCTGGTTTAGTCTTTCCCTTTGGAAATAGTTAGAAGCCACTCATAGATTTTCCATCACTTAAAAGGCAACCTCTGCTTTATCTCTCAGTGCTACAGTCAGTTATACGCAAACACTGACAAGCAGTTAGAGAGTCTCTTTGATGTGGAAGGCCACCATTTTAATATCTGCACTCCACCCCACTTCCTTAACTCTTCGTTGCCTCAAACCCACCAAGTTAAGACTCCTTTAACTGGCTCTAGAAAGGGATCCAATCTTGTTAAGAAGATATGTGTCATGTGGCCCATACATATACAGCCATCCAATTAGACAAGATGGATGAAGCAAAGAAGTGCAGGCTGACAGGAGCCAGATGTAAATCGCTCCTGAGAGACACAGCCAGAATACAGCAAATACAGAGGCGAATGCCAGCAGCAAACCACTGAACTGAGAATAGGACCCCCGTTGAAGGAATCAGAGAAAGAACTGGAAGAGCTTGAAGGGGCTCGAGACCCCTTATGAACAACAATGCCAAGCAACCAGAGCTTCCAGGGACTAAGCCACTACCTAAAGACTATACATGGACTGACCCTGGACTCTGACCTCATAGGTAGCAATGAATATCCTAGTAAGAGCACCAGTGGAAGGGGAAGCCCTGGGTCCTGCTAAGACTGAACCCCAGTGAACTAGACTGTCGGGGAGGAGGCGGCAATGGGGGAGGGTGGGGAGTATGGGTTAGCACTAGAGCCTGGGAGAGGACTGATCAGAATGATTGATCAGATGAAGGCCAGGTGCAAGACAGGCCTTAATGCCTGTAAACAAATCACCTCAAAGCAAAGAAAAGGGCAAGGAAGGAAAATTAACACCAAGAATATTTAATAAATCCATCAGGAAATATTATTTTGTAGGAAACCTTCCTCTGAGTCGTTGGTCAGAGCGATACAAGAGACTCCCAAAACGATATAGACTACTCTCACTGCCCTTGGTTTGCTGAAGACACCACATCTTACAGATAGGGAATTTGAATGAATCAAGCAGGACCTGACCTGGAAGCCTCTTCCCAAACAGAATCTGAAGGCTACACAAGCTGCTAAGGGAGAAACACAGTCAATGGTCCTACGCAGCCGCTAAGCCTATGGACCACAACAATGACCCGCCCAGCAAAATACCCCAAAAGTGCAAGAGTGCACTTAGATCTTAGGGCTGCTCCACAGATGCCTAATTGGACCTAACCGATTAAGAATGGGTTAAGTGAATGGGGCATTCATACCTATACTGTAAACTGAGCCAACTACATGTAGCTAGTAAAGAAGTTGGTCCTAGAAGAAAACCTGCTACAGCCATTTTTCTAGTTCAGTATAATTTGTAACTGCATTTTAATTACTGATCCTCATATCCACAGATAAGTATAGCTCTCGCCCCTCATCAAAGAAGCTTACTTTTACAGCAGATGGAGACCATTATAAAGATCCATAACTGACCATGAAGTGCCTAATCCTAATTTATAAATCTAAAATTAAGACTCAGGGAGCACTTTGGAAAAGGAAATAGAAAGATCGTAAAAGTCACAGGACCAAGACATCTGCTATGAGGTTGTGTTTTCTGTATTACAGGGGAAATCTCAACAATATGTCTACCTAAACAAGACTTGTACAATGATAATACCAGATGATGTGTCAACACTGATGATGGACATCTCACTCCACAGGTAAAAAGCTACTGGCAACAGCTGCTAAGAGAAGAATAATCTGTATTTTCTGTGGATGAAACCCTTGCTTGGTCAACCCTGCATGCATGCATGCATACCTACTGCATACTCATATATACATATATGTATGTGTATAACTACAATACTTGGAAAAAATATGAATTTGAAAAGGAATAGGTAATATGATAGGAGTTGGGCCATGGAAACTATGTAAATACAATACTCATGAAGGCAGGGTAGAGGTATGTGGTGGTTTGAATAAGCTTGGCCCAGGGAGTGGCATTATTTGGAGGTGTGACCTTGTTGGAGTAGGTGCGGCCTTGTTGGAGTAAGTGTGTCACTGTGGGGGTGGGTAATGAGACCCTCCTCCTAACCATGTGGGAGTCAGTGCTTTCCTAGCTGCTTTCAGAACAGTAGGTTGAATTCTCAGCTCTTCCAGTGCCAAGCCTGCCTAGACACTGCCATGCTTCCCACCATCATGGTAATGGACTGAACCTCTGAACCTGTAAGCCGGCCCCAGTTAAATGTTGTCCTTCATAAGCATTGTTGTGGTCATGATGTCTCTTTACACCAATGAAATCTTAACTAAAACAAGGGGAAACATGCTTGGAATCTCAGCCTTTGGGAGGTGGGAGAATAAGGAATTCAGGGTCAGCCTTGGCTACTTGTGAGTTCCAGGCCAGCCTTGACTACAGGAGATTTTATCTTTAAAACCCAAAACCAAAAACTCATTGATTTTTATCCTGTGGATCCAATAGTTGCCAAACTTCATCTCTCCCCTCCCAACTGAAGGCTTTATAACACGCAGAATCTGGGACTCTACCCCTAGAGTTTTACATCTAGTAAATCTGCAATGGGGCCCGAGAATGTACATGTCTGACATCCCCTGGTAAGTTAGGCTGCTCCTCTTGGGGCCCCACTTTAAAAAGACTGGGGGGCAAACAGTAAGGAGACCTTACAGAGAATTATTTGGAAACATTTGCATTTAAATTAAGACACTGATTTTAATTTTCCAGGCTTACTAAATTCTTCCCCCTAAGCTTTTGTCTCTCCATTGCAAGGCTGTGTCCAGATCAGGGTGTAGATTTATACCACAGTTTGTTAAAAGCAGCCTTTTGAGAAAGTTGGAGTTCTGGTCTTGGTCTTTCTCTCTCTTTCTCTGTAATTTTGTGCTTCCTGCTCTCAATATCCTCCAAATAATGGGAAAAGATTATATATATATATATATATATATATATATATATATATATATATATATATATATATCACCCCCCAATCCTTCCAAACTTTTGACTCAGTCAAGATGACATTGACATGATTTTGTGACCTATATGGCTTACAGACTCCTCTATAGGATCACAGACTTGTTCAGTTCTCCTAGACTATCTAAAATATTTATCAATGCGCTTGTGATCATTTCTGAGTTTTATGCTGTCAGGGGCATGTTGGATAGTATTTACTGTCTTCAAACTCTGAATAAGATGCCTCTGAGGGGCATATGGTTTGTCATTTCCTTATTATATGATCCAAATTATATAACCTTTGAGAATCGTATAGGTACTGCCTGAGTCTGAATCGTTCTGTGTCAGACTGCAAGATGAGAGAGGTAGTCATGCTCTGTGGATCTTCAAGTGAGACACTGCAGATGGGCAGGGAAAGACAGGTGAAAAACCACCATCTTTCCCTCCACAAGTCAAGCCACTCTGTTTAGGCAGTTCTTATAAAGCGGCTGTCATCAGAAAGGGTGCCTTCAGATGACTGAAGAACAATCCTTACTGCTTCACAAGTTGTAAATAGATTTGATCTCTGATTCCTTGACAGCTTTATTGTGCTTTTAGTAGTGACTCTCATGAATTCAGCTCCATGAGAAAGCAGAAAATACAAAGAAAGCAAGGAAGTAAAATACACTTTCTGGGTCCAGGAATAGTAGCCATAATTTCACCAGGATGATGATTTGTGGTGCCACATACCCTGCTGTCCCCACAGCTTCCCTGGACATTCTGTGGTCCCCTCAGCACTTTTCAAACATTTGGCTCAGCTGTGCTCATGTCCCGATGTTTTTCTTTGACAAAAGGGCATTTGTGCAATAATCCATTTAAGTGGAAAAGAATGTCTCTCAATCTTTTTTGCCTTTGATGGATGGGAAATAAAAGATCAGGACACCCTGCCCTCAGGGGATCACAGCAGAGGAACATATAGCAATAATAAGAAAGAAGATGTCATAAATTTGAGAGGGAGTGTAGGGGTTAGGAGAGAGGTTGGGGGAGAGGGGATAGAAACAATATAAATACTGTGCTCATATCCATAATTCTCAGAACTTAAAAATACAACAAAGTGGGGTTGGGGATTTAGCTCAGTGGTAGAGCGCTTGCCTAGCGAGCGCAAGGCCCTGGGTTCAGTCCCCAGCTCCAAAAAAAAGAAAAGAAAAAAAAATACAACAAAGAAAACATTTAACTTAGGACATCTGCATAGTTATGATATTGTTCTTTCTGTGTATGTCTGTCTGTCTCTCTGATTCTCTCTGTCTCTATCTCTGTCTGTCTGTCTGTCTGTCTGTCTGTCTCTCTCTCTCTCTCTGTGTGTGTGTGTGTGTGTGTGTGTGTGTGTGTGTGTATGTGTCTGTGTGTGTGTTTTGAGGGGTGGAGCAGTAAGATAAAGTTCAGAGCCTCAAGCATGACAGGCCTATAATACTACTACTGAGCTTTGCTCAATTAACAATGCCTTTTTCTTAATAATTCCTAAAAATTCCTAGAAATTATTCTCAAACTGTTTAACTTGTGTTCTATCTAGAGATGTCTCTTTAGTGCAAAATGTATTAAATACAAAGTAACAAATTATTGAATCTTTTTAAATCTTTCCACTTATTTTTTTTTCTCTCAAAAGTAAAAGCTTGGGGTAAAATGGGGACTTTACTTATGTAGTTCATTTGTTTAGGTTAGTTTTTTAAAAGTTACAATGAAGATGTCAGGGCAGACCTCAATTCCCGGAAAATAATTCTAGTTGCTGTCTAACAGTAACTGTCTTAGATACTGTTCAACTGCTGTAAGGAAACGTCATGACCAAGACAACTTTTAAAAGAAATCATTTGATTTGGATACTTGCTCACAGTTTCAAAGGGCAAGTCCATGACCGTCATGTAGGATGCATGGCAGCAGTAGGCATGGGCCTGGAGCAGTAGCTGAGAGCCCATGCCCTGATCTGAAGGTTACAGGCAGCAAGATTGGACCTGGTTTAGGATTTTGAAACTGCAAATCCCACTTCCAGTAATGTGTGGGTCCTTTCAGGTGTCTAACAGGGAAGAGAAAGTCGTGAAGAGATAAGAATGAAAACCTGATGCAGATTGACTTTGTCAACCTGGATCAGCCTTCAAGTAGTCTAAAGCCAGGCAGTTCATTGTCAGCATATTTGAAACACAGTATAGTTTGGGGAAAGGTTTCCAGGCAACAATTAGTCCAATCAGTCCAATTCCAGGAATATAATAAAGCTTAAGGTACGGCTACATAGACACTGTTTTACAAAGTACATGTGACCACGAGGGTGGGTTCTATAGCTAAAAGGCCTAGAATCTGCTGTGATCTCTGACCAATAGCACAGAGGTCAGCCATTACTACATGTGACATCTCTCCTAAGAAAGAGTAATTGTCTAGGAAAAGAAGAGTCTGGGATAGCCATTCTGGAGAATTACATGGATGAGGTCTACCTCCACAGAGAGCAAAAATGTCACCAGGTCATTAATAAAATCTACTCTGTTTTCTGGATGGAAGGCAGGTATTTGATTTTATCTCCTCTACGGAGGAGATACCCCTGCATGGTTTACAATCCTGCCTCTCTTAGTGCTTCTTAGTGAGTACAAGGACTTCTGTGCCCCCAACAGGACATGCCACCGCCATACCTCCTAATCCCCCTGTAACAGTTCCAGTAACAGAGACCAAGTATTTAAATATATGAGCTGTATTTAGAGTTACCTAATTATCCATAATGTGTTTGGTTCTCAGTCTCATTCATGCCACCATCATTATTGAGTATTCTCTATTTATGGCATGGGACAACCAGAGCGGCAAAACCAATAGCATATACAGATAGTGAGGCCCATTGAAGAAACTGACTCCCACCAATGCAAGGACTGTCAAATCTCAAATCTGCAGATCCAACCATATTGTAGAAATTCAGACTGGGATTCTGTGCTATAGTCCTGAGAAAAATGCCACCATTGGAAACCCCAGTCTCCACACAAGATCTTCAGCTCACTGGACGAGAATACCTTACATTATGGAAGGCAGTTTATTTTACAGTCTGTCAATCATAAATGATATGTTAGCCATATCTGAAAAACATCTTCATAGTACCTTATTATAGCTAAGTTAATATGTGAAAATAGCTACCAAATCATAAATGTAGGGAGTACATTAGGAATACAGTTGACTGGGAAGCACTTTCATTATTCCTTTTCTATAAGGAGCAGTATGTACCCTTAATATATCCCCCAGGAAAGTAGACCATTACCCCAAATAAACTGTATGTGTGTGTATTTGTAAATGGAAGTTATCAAAATAAAACATGATTAATCATAACGTTAGTAGCTTGTACTTTCTACTTATATATTGCATTTATTTATTTTAAATTAAAATTAGAAATGTTTATGGATATGATGTTTTCCTGCATGCATGTTTGTGTACCTTGTGTGCAGAGTCTGTCAGCGAGCATCCCATCCTCTGGAGCTGGAGTTTCAGGTGGTTTTGGTTTGTAATATGAGTGCTTCAACCAAACCAAAGTCCTTCATAAGAGCAGCTAGTGTTCCTAATCATGGAATCTTCTTTCCAACCCACATTTATATATTGTAAAGGAAATAGATTTTATTCATAATACTTTTGAATTTAAAGACAACATATAAATAAAATGATGATTTATTTATCTTAAACTAAACTCGGCACAGAAAATTAGATAAACTTTATTTTATCTACTATAAACTGTATTTTAATACTATAACTGTATTAAAAATATACACTGAGCACGCCTCCAAGAAGATGCAAATAGGGCTCAGGAGAAGCCACTACAGAGAAGGTTACTGTACCAGGTAAGGTTCATATTCCTAGACCATTTTATCTTGAAGATAGTCTCTTGTCTGGGAAACACATAGTGATTAGAACTCATAGAAAAGAGCATTAAAGTGGCTTGGGTTACCAGAAAATGGTGTTGCAAACTATCAGAGAAATTAAAGGGAGAACTGTGGAAGGAAAGAAGCTGCAGGATTGGGGGTGGGGGAACCATCCACATTCTTCATCTAAACAACTGCCAACCCCTTGGATGAACCCAGAACTGTGTGTGTCCAAATTAAACTATAAATTCCAGCAGCATTTCAGCCAATAAGAAAAAGAAATTGAGCAGATGTTCCAGCAGTGACTCAGGATAAAAGAGAAAGAATTTGAAGCTGAGTTCTGTCAATAGCCTCACTGTTTAGATCCGGATTGTTGAAGACCACAATCTTGCATAACCGATATGACTGTACTGGGACTTCTCTCTATGTCCCAGGAGATCTTGTTGCTAACAAAATGGGCAATGTGGTCTGAACCACATCAGTGGTAGAGGACTGACACATCTTCATCTGCTGGACCATAATGAAAAATAACAACCACCACTAAATCAGTGGTGGTGATCAATCCATACCCATACTGGTACACAAGGAGTTTTTCATATTTCTTTATACATCTCTTTAGCACTTGGCTTAATTGAAGATGGCAATGG
The DNA here is from genome assembly GCF_011064425.1 of Rattus rattus. Lineage (NCBI taxonomy): Eukaryota > Metazoa > Chordata > Mammalia > Rodentia > Muridae > Rattus > Rattus rattus. The sequence goes on from NC_046156.1 coordinate 97,802,312, forward strand.
TTCATATATATATATATATATATATATGTATATGTATATATGTATATCATATGTATATATATATGAACCATTGAAAATGGTCCTCAATACTCATGAAAAGGGTGTGGGTGAAAATCTTGGAACTGTTATGAAGGTTCATTGGCCCTTGTGGGCCATCTAAAATGGTGTCAAGATGCTTGAAGAATCATATTTTCAGAGAATACAAACGAGGCTATCAGTAGCCTTACGCCCTGTGTCACACAGATTTACACAAACATATATTCTGTGCTCTCCCTACCAACAATAACTCACCTTCTCATTACAAACTTTTAACTTTTCACCAATGTTTATAAAACCCCACACTTCTGATTTGTTTTTCTAAGCAAACTTACAGTTACATAACTTGAAATTCTGATCCCAGGAGAAATTCACTTCTGGGCTATCCCATAAGTAAGGTACAGGCTGTATGATGTTATTTTTCAGGGTGGTTCCAACAGCTCCGTCAAAGAGTCTGTAAATCACGTTTGAGTGTTCTCCCAGTGAGCCTATATTTGTAGTGTACGGGAGTCAGAGGCAATGCAATAATAGTACCTGAAGTGGGTTGTGCCATAAAAGTGGGTTGCAGTTGAAGCACACTGGTGCCATCACTACATGCACAAACATAATTTAGCCTCAGATGATCAAATGTCCTAAGGAGTCATTTACACCTTGCTTATGATAGAAGTTCAATTTTTAAGGCTACCCTGGGTGAGAGTAGCAAGACAAGAGTGGTTTTGTAACAAGTGAATATGTTATTTTCTGCAAAAGGTAAACTGGCCTCTAAACTCAAAAGAGTCTATAGACAGCTATCAAAATGATCTTTCCACAAGATCCCCAGAGTGTGGCATTTGAATGTTTACCCAATGTGGACTTCTTTGTCACAACCAAGTCCAAGTAGTAGACAGAGCTGTTTAAGATACAGTCTGTTTTAGCTGTCCTCCAAAGGTGATAAATTATGGCCTTCAAGAATCCCCAAAGTCCCTTGCTTAATTGCTAGAAATTGTGCAAAATATAGAAGCTTGTTTTTCACTTTAGATGTAATATCCTGACATGCCCTGAATTACAGGAGTACCAGAAATTACTCTGAGATGACAAACACATAAATTTTCATTGTGAATTAGATTTTACCATGGCCAGACCTTTGTCTCACTAGGTTCTTAGGTTATCTGCTGTTGTGTAACAAATCACTCAACAGCTAAGTTGACTTAAAAGAACACTTATTTTACTGCCTCTCATGGTAATTGAGTCAGGTGGGAAGGTGTGGGCAGCTTGAGAGCCCCCATTCAGAATCTCTCTTGCACCTCAATTAAAGTGAACCTGATGCTGGCAAAGATGGGCTGTACCAACAGCTGTAGAGAGGTCAGCCATGCTTCATCACAGTCATGGAACTCAGTGTTCTCTCAGTGGAACTCTATTCTAGCCAGTCCTCTGACTTTCTGTTCATACAGTCTGTAAGGACTTTAAACACTAGTGTTTTGTTGAGCAAAATGGAAGCCATTTCATCTCTAATGATATCAGCCTAGAAGTACACATTACAGCAAGTCTAGTGTGTTATTTTGGTTGAAGCAATAAGAAAACTCCACCCAGTTTCAGATGAGAAAACACACACACACACACACACACACACACACACACACACACACACACACACACACACATCTAAGAGGCAGGAATGTCATAATCAACTTTTAAGAAAGGTCTGTAGAGCTTACATATGACTGAGGATGTTTGGTAAAACAGAATTTAACAACCCAGATATCAAGGACATAGCATATGTTATAATATGATGTTGCTAATATGTATGACCCAGCATGGATGCAATTATAACTCTTCAGTGGTTTAGAGTATAAGAGTTTGTAGGTTTGTCATTGCCCTAAGGTAAAATGGTAAGAGTATACTGCCATGTCATTCACACAAAAGCAGTTTGCTTTTGCATTCTCCATGTGTTAGAATCAACTTTTTAAATTTTGCTGAAAACCAAATAGAGCATGGCAACAACAAATGCGTGGGAGTTCCCACTTCAGAATAAAAGTCTCCATGTGGACTCTGCCTATAACGGGATGCACCCCCTGCTTGGTTCACCATAGTCGCTCTTTCTCCTAACACTTCTTCTGCTTGCAGAGATCTGCGCCTCATCTGGGAGCAGAATCGACATCTTAAAATCATCCATTTTAATGGTTACGCATCCAATGTACCATGCTGTTCAGTAGTGCTGAAATTCTACTTTATGAATTACACGCTCAGCTTCAGAGCCTTACGTCTGCCTCCAATGGCCTCACGGCGTCTGGTACATATTTCCTTATCATCTCTCAGGTGCATTTTGATGTGCTATGAAGCCCAGTAAACTTCATTGCTATCTCCAAGATCGATCCCCTGGACGGCAAGCATGGTAACATGTGTGGAAGCTAAGTAGGGAACACCTCTGCCACAGCTAAGTTAAAACAGGCACTGATATCAGTCACATCAAGGACTCCACACAAGGAAAACAGGCTGAGGCCTGAAACACTTCGTCATAAAGTAAACAACTAACTGAAGTTCTCAGAAATTTCCAAATCAGAAAAAGCAAAAGGAAGACAGTTAGTTATAAGCATCAACAAATAAATATTGCTTGTAAGTCTCTCTGCTTCATATAAAGCAGAATAGTATAGGTAACTCATGATGTGTGGAGAAAAAAAAGGTTAGGTTTAATGTTTGTTTGTTTGTTTGTTTTTTGTAGTCAAAATCAAGTGTGAAGACCACATGTGGTAGTACATGTTTCCCATCCCAACACCCAAGAGACTGATTCAGCAGGATCATGAGTCTGAGCTGTCAACCCAGCAAATTGCAAACCAGTCTGTGTTACAGTTCAAGTCCAGTTATAAATAAATAAATAAATAAATAAATAAATAAATAAGTGGAATTTGAAAAGCAAAATTACTGATACAGAACGCATAGCAATAAGCCTAAAGTAGTTACGTATGGGACAGTATACTATACAAGCAATTAAAATTCATACAAATATGATTTAGAATACGCATTATACATGCATACAAAAATATATTTGTAAATATTGTCTTCAGTGGACTATCCAGTGTCATTGGATATTCTACTTCCCTTTCTTCTGAGTGATAAACACCATGACCAAAAGTAACTTGGGGATTTGGTACCTTACAGGTACATGTACCTTCATCATTGAAAGACAGGCAGGAGCAGAGAAAAGCCATGAGGAATATTGTTTATTAGTGTGCTCAGCTACTTAGTCAGCCCAAGCTCACCTGCTTAGAAATGATTCTGCCTTCCTACATCAATTAACAAAGAAGAAACTATCACACAGACATGTCCACAGGCCAATCTGACAGAGGCAAAAAACTGAACTGAGGTACTCTCTTCCTGAGTGACTCTAGTCTCTGTCAAGTTGACAAAAACAGACCAATACGATGGAATGATTTAATTAAATCCTTCATCAGATATGAACCTATTGCTGGTTCCTTTGTGTTTTCTAAAATCATTTCTTTTGATTTATAGAATCAACGGTTTTAGCAATGACTTGAATGAAAAATATATTAAGTGAAAAAATGGCTATGTTCTCTTTTAAATAAAGAGGAATTATATACATGCACCCCCCCCCATACACACACACATGAGGGACTACAAGTCAAAGGTCCAGGTGAAGGTCATCAGAAACACTTTGAATAATGCATTAAGCTTTGAGCTCAGTGTCCAAATACATAAAACCCTTCTTATTAAACCAACCAGTCTCATCTGAAGAACCAAGCTTCTATCACTCTTTCCACAGCTTATGATTGATGTGACAACTGTATAAGATTATTTCCATAAAAATAATTCTGGAAAGGACTTAAGGAAAGAATGTAGGTCTTCTATATTAAATCGGTTTCAACAGCAAACATTGGAGTAGGCCAGATAGTTTCCCTAAGAAGCATCAATCCCCTAACAGGCATGCACCTAAACAATGTGTGGACAGACACACAAAAGGTAAGAATGCACAGGGTGCTTTGCAATAAGCTTTCTTCTTTCTTTTTAAATTTGAAATTGCAACTGCTGAATGGAATAAAAATAGATCCGCTTTTGCCTGAGCTGTATTTTGAAGTCATAATTCAATACAGATTCTTTACCCTTAATCCTTCTTTCCAACCAAAGCCATGCGTTTTCCCCATAGGCCTGTCCTCACCTTATTAATGAATGGACATGATGAATCTGAGAACATAAAAATCATTTACCAAAATGACCTCCTGTAGAGATACTCAAGTCATAACAGGAAAATGAATCTCGGATATTAGAGACCAGGGATATCTAAAATATTTTCAACAGGCTCTTTCCAATTTTCCTCAGCTAGATTACTTCTTTAAAGTGCAATGAAGAGCTAAAACAAAGCAGAGAGCTGCCTTCACAAATCTAAAATAAATTAGATATATGGGATAGCAGACTAGCAAAAAAAAAAAAAAAAAGACACACTGGGGAAAGGTGGTGCCTTAGAGAAAAGTCACCATATAAAAACCTCAAAAAATAATACACTCAAAGCCACTGAGTTTTCAGAGTCAAGGCTCACTGCATGCTTACAAGTGCTCGAGTTATGATATGTTATTTTGAACTACTATGAAAATTAGCAAGCTGTACACCTCACTCAAGTTGCTAACCTCCAGAATTCTTCTCTAATTCATTTTTTCTTTTTTACTACATAGTATAAATTACTTGGTGAGATACATTAAGAGTATTAAATGGGGTGTCGAGAACCTGGCTTAGAGGTTAAGTGCACTGGATACTCTTGCATATGACCTGAATCAGTTCCTAGTCAACTCACAGCCATCTGTACCAGGGGATATGACACCTTTTTCTGGCCTCCACCGGTACTGCTTGGTTGTGGTGCACATACATACACATAGACAAAATACCTACAAATATAAAGTGAAAGTAAATATTTTTATAAAAAAAAATCAAGTGGCTTTGCCTTAAAAAAAAAAAAAAAACAGTTTCAAGATGACTCCCATAAGGTGGGAGCACATGGTGGGACAGCAAGATGGAGCGATATAATTCCTGATGAGTATTGAGTTACTTTTCTTGCTAAGGGTAACAAATATATGATTACTGACTATGAAAGAAAGACTTGACATCTCCTGTGTTTTCCCGTATTGTTTCATAAAAAATTCTACTGAAGCAACATCCACCTACAGACTTTATTCAGTGTTAACTCTACAGTGGCGAGGTATTTTAACTGAATTTATGGATTATCTCATTAATAGCTAAACAACCCTTGGGATGTGGGTGTTATTTCAGGACTCTATTATGGTTAAAGCATGAAGGCTGAAGAAAGGCCAAATAAACTCTCAATTTTTCACTCAGATTCTAAGTGTGAGTTCTTCACCTTGAGCTATGTTGTCTCAAAGTTCCTACTCTTAAACACCATGTGATTTTATTATTCTCCCTTGAAGTGAAATGTCATGCCTGATACCAAGGGAAGAAGAATATTATAAATCCCCCATTCATATCTGATTCATTATCTCTTGGGTCCAATTCTAATTAGGACATTGAGGGTACTAGGAGGAGCCCCTCCTAGATGTCTCATGTTGCTCTGGATGGTACAAGGGCTCAGAGGCAATGTGACTCCACCTTCCCTCTGTCCCCTTGCAAATGACCGTACAAGAAAAGAAACACCTAGGATCTAGACTACATATCCATGGTTCATGCAAGTCCAGGACAGACACTCTAGGGATGGTCTGGAGAGGGTGGTGTTGGAGAAAATGTATAGAAACTATTTTGCTTAAGCATAAGTGCACATTATGTGGTTTGCTGAATTCTTTACAAATTATGTGTCTTATACAGATTTATAAAACAACAAATATGATTGTTGGAGTGAAAATGCCCCCCCAAAGCTCATATATTTTGACTTAACTTGGTAGTGTTTGGGGAGAATATGGAACATTTGGAGGTGAAGTCTTCCTAGATGAAGTATGCTAGTAGGGTGTTACCGTTCTCTTTCCTACTTTCTGTTTGTGTTACATGAAACTGTAACCAGCCAGATTCCTTCTCCTGCCATCTTCTGACATGCCCTTCCCACATTATAGGCTTTCTCTCTAGAACCCTAAGTAAAAATAAAACCCTTTTCTATAAGCTGCTTTTGGTCATAGTATTTATCACAGCAGCAGAAAATGCTCACCACCTAAATGGTTCACTATTCTTCCCTAGAGTCCTGGATCATTGTGGAAAAAGAGGAGAGAGAAACTGTAAGAGTCAGAAACTGTAGGCAACTACAATAAAACCGTTTCTCAGATACAACATGGCAGTTGTGTGTATGGACTCACAGCAGTATGACAGCATGCATAAGACCTAGTCAAGCTCAAGTGAGGCAAATCCCATCATGGAGAGAAGAGGTGGGCAGGAAGTCTCACACTTAACTAAGGAGCTATTGGAAATTGATATCTGGGAAGAGAGTCAGTTTTCTCTTAAGTGCATGGCCCTTCGGAAGCCAACTACGTATTATTAGACAGCCATGCACACAAGAGTATAACAGGCAGCAAAAATTGGACTTGGTCTTTTGTTGTTTATTTTTATCTTTATTTTAAAAATTGAATGGTTAAGGAGGGGAGTGTGGATCAGGCAGGAGTTGGAGGAGGAGTGGATATGATTGAATAGTTTGTATGACAATAGATTGTATGACGTTCTCAAATAATTGAAATAATTATCAAAAATAAAATAAAAATCTTATTTAAACATCTACATTTCATAATTATTTTATTAATACTTAAGAAATAAGATACTATATATAAATTCAGGAAGATATGGATTTCATAAGAATCTTCTGTTACTATATCAAAGTCAGGGAGAGTTTGTATGGTCAATTCATAAACTTGTACACTTAGCTAAGAAGAAATGATGAGTGATTCTTTTAATTTGCATTTATCTTTGTGATTTACAAAGATTTCCAGAGAGGATGACCAGAAAATATTGACCAGTTTCCCAAGGTTTTATCCAGTACAGTGTTCTAAATAAATAAATAAATAAATAAATAAATAAGTAGAAGTTATCATTATGTTAGCCATTAAATAAAGTAATAAGATAAAAGTATTAAATATTTTAAATCAGAATAATGATATTTCTCTTACAACTGGTAATATTTTGCTTGATAGTGTAAGATGATAGTTTGATACTGAGCATTTTACAATAGAGAATAAAACTAGAATTTAGACCTTTCCTCAGGCAAAAGAGGAAATACTCCCACCTCTTAAAAACAATGCTACAGAAACATTTTAAAAAGCAAACAGGCAGAATAAAAGAAAATATTTACCTGGAAGAATGTTGGGATGGAAAGGAGCATTAGTGCTAACTAAGGAAGTCTGTGTTTTGATGAGATTTCATCAGGTGATAAATGAGAGATAAGCAAACCCGGGGAGGGCAGGTACAGTTCTGTGTGCCGCCTGGGGTGGGCTTTTGTCTCCTAGATCCTCCTTCCCAGGAAGTCATATTGGAGGTCTTGACAGAACAAAAATCTATTCATTGGGAATCTCTCAGGAGCTTGGCAGGGCCCTGCTGTCTCTGAAAGCCTTAGGGAAGGATTCTTTCTTGCGTTCTTAGTTCTTGGCAACCTCAAGTCTTTAGCCTTGTTTGGTGTGTAAAAGGCTAAGCCCTAGTCTTCTGTCTTCATACGACTTCGTCTCCAGGGTTCTTCTGTCTTGTTATCCCGTCTCTCTCCCTCCCCTTGTGCCTCCCTCGCTGTCTCCTCTCCCCTTTCATCTTTTGTCCCTTCCTCCCCCTCTTCCCCTCCCGGTTCCCTCCTACCTCCTGCCTCCCTTTATCCCCCTCTCTCTTACTTGGATAAGATTTGAGGAACAGATAATTTAATCTAATACATACTAAAAGCAATATTCCACTCAAGACATAGATACACAAGGGCAGAAAGATGGTGAGAATTTAAAGATCATAGTTAAAGTAATAAACATGTTCATTTTAAAATTTATTTTTAATTATTATTTGAGCATACATTATCACACACACACACACACACACACACACACACACACACATTAGAGGACAACAATTAGGTGTCAATTCTTTCCTTCACCATGGGGTGTCCCCGCCAGCGGGGACCCAGTTATTCAGGGTCCCGAAGAGGCTTTCTACCTGTGGGCCAAAATGGGGGTGAAGAGAAGAAGGAGACCAAGCAAGAGTTCTGTTGTCAAGGTCTCGTTTATTGAGAGGAATGTACAGCATTTAAAGCTCTGAGGCAGGAATAGAAGCAGGAACTGAAGCTTAGGGTGGGGAGTTTGGAAAGTGCCCAAGGATATAAGGTGAATCACTATACTGCAAGATATCCTCCTATAACAAAGAGGCAACAGTCTTCCGGGGACATGTTCTTAGAAAAGGTCGAACCCTTCTCAGGAATCTGCTCAGGGACATCCGGTGTTTTGCTCAGGCTGAAACATCCTGTCATTGCTCCCAGGGTCTTCCTGGGAGAGGCTCTTAGTTCAACAATCTCATGTCCGTATGGCAGTCGTCTCAAGGTTAAACCTCTGTGGCCATGCAGCCCAGAGTCAAGTAGCCACCTTGAGCTATGCATTCACAAAGCGGCTAGGCCCAAATCCAATACAGCTCACTGCATCTCCCCCGTTATTCTTTTATAAAAAAAAAGGACCATTAGGTGGAAGTAGTGGTCTGAGATAGATCAGACATGCCTCACAGAGCGCCCAGCTCGGCCATGGCGAGCCACTCTTGCAGTTAGGACTGCACCCCAATGGCTAGGAATGAACTTATGCTGTAACACACCGTTCTGGGCTATACGTGTGTGTTATTGGGGGAGAAACTGGGCAGAGGAGCATTTGACCGGCCCGTATATTTAAACGGGGTGTAGCTCTGTCTTAGGATTGACCTCTCAAACCCCAGCCTTATCTGTCATAGGATCACCTTGTCGCCCCCAAGGCACCATGTCTTAGATTGGTCAAGGGTCAGAGGAAGTTGCCCGTCCCTGAGGATAGCTACATCAGGTCATCTTCTCATTCCTCTTACTTGAGCCCGGGGGCGAAAGAGCAGGGGCCAGATGGCATTAATTTAAGAGATTGTGGAAGTTGAGCCTCTCCCGATAAGTTGTAGGCACCTCATCTTGTTCGTTGTCTCTCTGATTCTCCTCAGCTGTTCCGGTCTCCAAGCGATGATAATGTACTGAAACAGAATTTCTAGGCAAAGCAGAATCTATTTGTGATTTAATAAAGCGTGTAAGTCGTTGAAAGGCCCAAGGACCAAAGGAAATCAACAAAAGTAGGCTCACAAGGGGTCCCAAAATTGAGGACAACAGGGTAGAGAGCCATGGGGATGTAGAAAACCAGTTTTGGTACCAAGACTCTTGTTGCTCTCTCTCTCTCCTTCGTTTTTCTAGGCTATCTCTCACCTTTTTTAGACTGTCTTCTACAAGTCCAGTCTTATCTACATAAACACAGCATTCCTCTTTTAAGGCTGCACAAAGTCCTCCTTGTTGTAGGAAGATTAAGTCTAGGCCTCTTCTATTTTGTAAGACTACTTCAGACAACGAGGCAACTGAGTCTTTTAAGTTAGCTAGTCCATCTCTTAATTCAGCAATATCCTTATCTATGGCTTCACTAAGCTGGTTATAGTATTGATGGGAAGTAACGAGGGAAGCAATGCCAGTGCCTGCACCCGCGGCCCCTAGACCTAGGAGAACTGCGAGAGTGATGGCAGTTACTGGTTCTCTTTTTACCTTGTGAGGCATATCTGAGCTCTTATCCCAGGATTTAAGAAAAGTCTCTGGCTCAAGTATGCTGATTCTGGGGAATAATTGGACCAATACGCAATAATCGCGCTGCTGTAAGAAATCAGATATTATTACATAGGTAGTCAGCCCTGATGAACATGCCAGATAGGTATGGTTTGGGGTGAGCAGGTACTCATGACGTTTGTTAACAACCAAGGTATGGTTGCCTGTATTATTCTCTTTATCTTTCCAGGTCAGGAGCTTTGAACTTTGGAGTGTATCCTGTGTTTGACCTATCCCTTTTAAATGTGTGGCAGTAGCCTTAAGGGGCCAGGTTGAGGGCCAGTGTCTAGAGGAGAGCACTGTTGTATCCGCCCCTGTATCTAAAAGGCCCTGAAATTGTTTGCCATCAAGCCAAAGAGACATCATGGGTCTTTCATCAGTTAATTTTTGTACCCAATAAACATCTGAAGAGCCAGGGGAGGAAGAACCACGCCCCTTTACTTTATGAGGGAACTGCCCCATGAAGGGAAGCGGTAAGGCCTGTGCAATGCGTTGTCCGGCTCTAAGCGTTAAGGGGCCCTGTGTGGCAGTGGCTAGAAATTTAATCTCTCCAGAATAATCAGCATCTATTACAGAGGAAGGATGACAAGTCCTTGAAGAGCACTCGAGGCTCGCCCAATTATTAAGAAAAACATGCCAGGCGGGGGGGACCAAAACTCCCCAGATTGTATCATAATAGTCCCTTCCTAAGGGGTTATAATCCTGGTGGTGGAGGAACACAGGTCCCTCCTGCACTTCCTGCTGTTGCCGGGATAAGTTGGCATTGCAGGAGCTTGATGCTGCACTTGGGGGCGGGTGGTCACCCGTGGATAGGGGCCCCATTGTGGGGCCCCCCGCTCGTTTCCCTGGACCGCAGGGAGGGTTTGTCCACTAATGTCAGTCTTAGACTGACATTCCCTGGCCCAGTGACGGCCTTTCCTGCAGCGGGGACAAACCCTCGGGGCAGTGGGCCATCCAGCAGGGCTGGGGGACTGGCTAGGTTTTGGGGTGTTGCATTCTCTAGCAAAATGACCGGGTTGTCCACATTTGAAACATGTTCTGCCTCTAGGGTGACCAGAATCTCCAGCTCTTTGGAACACAGCCCCAATTGCCAGGCTGATAGATTTAGATACTTGGTGAGAAAAAGAGTCAACATCCTTGCAAAGTTTAATCATGCCTGGGATATCAAGGTCTTTGGTCTTGCCTCAAAGGCGGCTCTACATGCCGAAAGTTAGCATTTTCGAGAGCAAGCTGTCTAACGAGAAGCCCTTCACTTTCATTTTGACCTAGGATTCTTTCAGCTGCTTCTTGTAGTCTCCCTACAAATTGAGCATAGGGCTCTTGTGCCCCTGGATTATTTTAGTTAAGGGGTGGTGGCGCCCCTGTAGCGGGACTGCTCTCCAAGCGGACAAAGCCACCTGCGCCGTTTGTGCGAAAGCACACCGGAGACAGCCCCAGCTGTTTTTTCCTCAGAGGCAAATGAGCCCCTCCCACATAGCTTATCTGCCGTCCAGGAAGCAGATTTACTTAAGGGATTGTTTCTGTTTCTAGCAGCAAGGCTCTCCGCTTTATCAATAAATTCAGATTTCCAAGTCAAATATTGTCCTCTAGTGAGGACAGATTGTACTACCTTGGTCCATTCACTAGGGGTCAAATACCCAGACCCCAAAAGTCCTTCTAGGATAGCCAAGGTAAAGGGGCATTCATACCATAATTTTTAACAGCTGAATGTAATTCCTTTATGTGTTTGAGTTTAAGTTTCTTGTATACGGGACACGAGGTCCCACCCTCATCCTGATCAGGGCTTTCCTCTTCCGAATCTGAGGGTCCCTCCTCATAGTCATTTTTCTTCACTTTCTTGTTCCTCATTATGGTTTACGATTAGTACTGTCTGGCTCAGCGCTCGTCTCTGGCCGACCTATTTAGTGTTCTAGTACTGTTTAACTCAGACTCATCCCTGGCCTGTCTGGCTCGTGCCTTAGTCATACCTGGGAAAGTTAGTTTTGGTTGGGGTTTTCTACTGGCCTTAGCTGGCCCTTTTTGGGCATACTGTCCCTTAGTCATGGTCTCTTGTAAATCCTGGATTTCTAGTGTAAGATCCCCAATTCCTGCTGTAGGTGTAAGATCTGTTTAAGCCCAGTAATTTGTGCTTGAAGTGCAGTCTTAGTCTGAGTCAGTTCCTCCACTACTGCAACCGGTAGAGGTGCAGGTGGGGCTGACGATATAGGGGGTAGATAAGGTGGGAGGCAGACAGACCCAGACCTCCGAGTGAAGAAGATCTGAGTCTCCTGTGGCTCGGGACCATATCTCTCTTTCCCATACCTGGCAGCTTCCTCCTCTAATTCGGCCTCGGAGGCGGGATCTAGACCTGACTCAGAGCATTTGTTTTTCCCAGAAAATTCTTTAAGAGAAGGATAAATGGTCTTTGAATTTTTGGACATCTTGGGGTCTTCTAGAGAGCATAAGGCTTTGGATGAGGGATTTCCCTCACCCCCAGGCATATCAATAACAATGGAAGGGCTGGGAGAATGCGGCTCCCCGTTTTCTTTTTCATTGTTAGGTGAAGCCGGCCGGGAGGCTTGTAAGAAGTCCTCTGCAACAGCTAGGAGGCGGGCACTCTCGCCTCCTTCCTCAGCATCTATTATAATGTCTCTAATGATACCCCAGTAACTGAAAAAAAGCCTCAGACACTGGGTGCCAAGCTTTCAAAAGCCTATTAATCTCCTGACCAACCTTATTCCAAGTATGGGGGTGAATATCGGGCCACTTAAAATTAACCAAGGACATTTTTCATCTATGAAACAAAAAAATTTGATTAAATCCTTTTTCTTAACTCTTATTCCTCTCTCCTTGAGTGAGCACTTGATCTCTTCTATGAAACAAGCTTCTGTAGATAATTGCTTCCCCATGACAATCGGCTGACAATTATTTGGCTGCCGTTCTTACCTCCCTCTCCAGGGACACACGAGCGATGCGGCCTGAAGAGTCCTCAATCTCTCTGCAGATCTCCTGTCTCCGTCGTCTGGTAGTTGGCCGTGCTTCGGGTCCCTGTTCGGGCGCCACTTGTCCCCGCCAGCGGGGACCCAGTTATTCAGGGTCCCGAAGAGGCTTTCTACCTGTGGGCCAAAATGGGGGTGAAGAGAAGAAGGAGACCAAGCAAGAGTTCTGTTGTCAAGGTCTCGTTTATTGAGAGGAATGTACAGCATTTAAAGCTCTGAGGCAGGAATAGAAGCAGGAACTGAAGCTTAGGGTGGGGGAGTTTGGAAAGTGCCCAAGGATATAAGGTGAATCACTATACTGCAAGATATCCTCCTATAACAAAGAGGCAACAGTCTTCCGGGGACATGTTCTTAGAAAAGGTCGAACCCTTCTCAGGAATCTGCTCAGGGACATCCGGTGTTTTGCTCAGGCTGAAACATCCTGTCATTGCTCCCAGGGTCTTCCTGGGAGAGGCTCTTAGTTCAACAATCTCATGTCCGTATGGCAGTCGTCTCAAGGTTAAACCTCTGTGGCCATGCAGCCCAGAGTCAAGTAGCCACCTTGAGCTATGCATTCACAAAGCGGCTAGGCCCAAATCCAATACAGCTCACTGCAATGGGGGTCCAAGGATTTCTCTCTCAGGGACATTAAACCTTTACCGTCTAAGTCACGTCCGTAGCCTGCCTATTTCTTGAATCCTAACTTTAATAATCTGTGAAGTACAGGAATTCATGTTTTTGTCTTTAGAACTCAACTCTGAACAATTTTATGACCACATGTATGTGAGTTTTATTTACACATCAATAAATTCCCCATACTACCTAAGTGTACTATGAATCAGTCCAATCTGACACCAGTTAGTACAGAGCCTATATTAATGACTGAGTAACACAAGCCTACCCCATGCTTCTGGTGCCAATCACAGTTCCCAGGTCATTCTGTTTTACCCCCTCTGTGAACAACCAGCTGTAAATTAGAGTTCCTCCACAATCCCCTCCCAAGAATTCTGAAGCATTGGGTTCTGTATGCTAGGAACATGGTCATAGAGTCAGTACTATTACGAAGGTGCTTTTGCGGTGTTTATTGCTCAGTAACAATAAACAAGAGTTTTAGGAACCAAGAGATCAATTGTAGATTCAATTTTATATCATAATATCATGTGTTTTTTTTTTAGAAGCATGACATTCACAGCAGGTATTTGGGTTGAAATCCCTGCATCTAATTCTAAATATGATCCAGCTTACTGGTTCTGTTTCGTGGGCCTGAATTTTTCCCCTTTTTGCCACCACTCGACATACCAATATTTACATTCATATGTATTTGTGTTTGGTGTTTCATGTTTAAGTCTAGTACAAAATCTACAGTGATCACAGGTGGTGTGTTTTCTACTGCATGAACATGAAAAGCTTTGCTCTTTATGGACTGCATTCACGGAAAACACAAAGCTATACTTGGAAGTGATGCGTCTGTTTAAAACCACTGATAACCCTGGTGTAAAACTGTCTTTCTTTCAGTTCTCCAGCAAGTTTTTGTAACAACAGGACCTCCTTCTCAGTAGCTTTACATCAGGCATGGAAAGACAGAAAAAGTAAAGAACACCAGCTAATATAGACCCAATGGATCAAAGTAAAATGATTTACCATAGAAATTGAGTGTAGTTCGTACTGATGCTCATGCTAAGATAAAACCTCAAGCATTTTAGTGAGTACTAATTTTTATCTTAATTTTATTTTTTAATGTATGTCTCTGCACCATATACATTTCTGGTGTCACTGGGGACCAGAATAGAATGTCAGATCCCCTGGAACTGGAATTATAGATGGTTATCAGCTACCGTGTGGTTGCTGGGAGCTGAACCTGGGTCCTCTGCAAGAATAGCTACTACAGTTAACCTCTGAGCCAGTTCTCCTGGCTTTGAAGTGCCAAGTTTTAAATTATGTGTAGGTACTTTTTCAGGAAATTTGTATTCTTACCTCCATGAGTGCCATGCCTTGGGTTGACGACAACCACAGTGGGCAGTAAATTGTCATCACTACTCTGTATTGCTCAGTTATTTATTATTAATATTTTTGAGAAATAGAATTACCATTTGATTCTTTTGTTTTAGATTTTTGTTGTCACAAATACTCTCTGGGGGCAAAGTAAAAATAATCAAATAATAAAAAGTGGTAGTGGTTATAGAATTATATTCTTAGATTACTGACAAAATTACTTTATCATGGCCATTTTAATAGAACCCTGTATTTTCTACTGCAGAAATTTTCACCATTTTCCCCCAGACATACTTCTTACAGGTCTGAATTACAACTTTCCATGTTTCCATTTAATGTCAATTTGACCTACTGCCTGTGTCTGGTGGTCTGTAATCTCACTACCAGCCTGCTGCACTGCAACATGAAGAACTGCCAATGCCCAAAGACACCTTAGCTTTCCCATAAGCACCCTGCATGCTGTCTGGAAAGTAAAGATGTTAGATTGCATGCATCTTCTAAACACAAAAAGGACCATCACCAGTCATGTTTCCCGTTTGGTCATGTGTGAAAGTTCTGCTTACTATTTTACATATCTTAATACTTCAAAAGATGACACCAGCTGGAGAGAGAGAGAGAGAGAGAGAGAGAGAGAGAGAGAGAGAGAAAGAGAGAGAGAGACAGAGAGAGACAGAGAGAGACAGAGAGAGAGAGAGAAAGGTATCAAGACCATTTAAGTTGATCTGAGCACAACTGTAAGTAGTAATTCTTTATTAAAAGAAAAATAAACCTTGTAATGCGTACTAAATAAGTTTCCAGGACAACACATAAACTTTGATTTTAGAGATACCCATGTTGAGAGTTTATATCATAAATGTAATAACTATACCAAGGAGAATTTACATTTTTAACAGATAACTAAGTAAGAAAACTACTGATATGCTCGACACTACCTGTCAATTGTAAAAAGATGACATTAAAGCTTGGTGCCAGTGGTCTTCTGGGAGCAACTTTTTTCCTTGTAAGCTAAGAGCTGAAGAGAAGTGAAGGGCCACTGGAGGACTACAAGCACAAAGGCTGTGTTCTTTAAAGTTACAGAGTCACAGTGAAAATGAACTGTCAAAACAAAAACTTCTGTCTTTAGAGTAGAGGTTGAGAACACTAGTGTTAACTGTCTTGTAATTGTGGGCCATCCCAAATCAAACAAGTTTGACGTCATCTATAAGAGACTGGAAATTCATTGAGAGAAACAGGCAGAACACAGAACCCTTCTGATGGTTCTCAGAGAGATTGAAATAATGGTTATCTGACATGGAAGGATCTAAAGGATTGTAACCTTGTAAAGCAAAGAAACAAACATGAACCCAGACATGATAGGCCTCTCGCCCTGAACTTTCAATGTTCTATAATCTTAGTCATAAGGAATCATCTCTTACAAATTAAGCAGTTTGTTTGTATGTGTGTGGGCTTTAAATATCATACATTTTGGTGAGTAGTGTGTGCTGCTTCAGAATTCCATCCTGTGACCAACATATTTATCCTAAAACATTGAGGCATGTGGAGCAAATGCACTCCATAGACTAAACACAACCAAAATGCATGTGACTAGTGTTAGAAAGTCTGCATTTGAGGCCTAGATTCCTCATTTCCTTTGTTTCTTTCCCTCCATTCAGTCATCTTGTTTATACTCTATCAGAAAAATAACTGAGGTCTCTTGAAATGAGGACTTGCTTATGCCCAGAGTAAAGAATTAACGGCCTCTGTCCCATGGAGACACATCTGTCAGAAGCTCCTCTCTCTGCTCTTTGTTTGTGCACAACACATCTCAAGAAGTTCTAGGTAGAAAAGATTCTTTATTTCCTTAAAGATTTGGCTGTCTCCTCAGAACTCCCTTCCCAGTCCCCTCAATGGCTTTGAAGTGAAAGAGAAGATCCTCACTGCTCCTTGGCTACATAATGGGTCATTGATGGCTTTGGTGAACAATTGTGGGGGTCTCACACAATTGTGCCCTTGGCAGAGTGTCCAGACCTCTTACACAAATAGCAAATTCATAACTCTAAATTGCATGATTGGACTAAAAAAAACCAGACAGAGAAAAGACAGAGATCTTCAGCCTCATAACATCAACTTCTCTAATATAATTCACTTAACTGATGAAACAATATTTTATTCTTTGTCTAAGCACCAGTATAAGTGATGGGGATTTCAGTATTTTCCATCTATTCAGACAAATTATCAGAGAGGACATTCCCTGGCAGAATAGAAAAGCAAATTCAGGAATGTACACAATTCATATCTTGCTGAGCCAGGGAAAGTCAGACTCATGAGAAGTAGCACATTTGCCTACCTCACCTTTTCTTCCTTATGTTGTGCTGTTGTGCCAGCATCAAAAATTATTTTTAAATAAATGCAATTTAAACATGAAAAGCACAACTGCTTCCCAGTGTTATCTTTGCACTTTCAACACATAGAAAGATACTTTCTATTTGACTTTTTGAGAATTCTACTATCACACATCACAGAATATTGAGATCAGCTATAAATAAATACCTCTCCAGGTCTGCAGCAAAAATCACATGGAGTTAGCCTTTAAAGGGCAACCTGCCTAGCACTTTGCTCTGGAAACCTAATGTTAGTCTTCTCCCAGTTTAGACTGAAATGAAAGGCATGCATTGTCAAGGTCATGGCATCTAGTAGAACAGGAAATCCCTGAAGTACTGGGAGGAAATAGCTACTGTCCAGGAGCACCGTAAGAAGGAACAATCTTAAAGCAATAGGTGCAAGGCATAAAAGAATGTAAAAATTACCTAATTATCTGAATGAACTCCATACAGGGTTGTCATAATACTGAAAGACTCTGAGTCAAGTGGAGAAGATTCATCTAAGAGCTGTTTGCCTCGCCTTCCTTTTTTCCATTAATTAAGCTTTATGAGCTTCTCTAGAGACTTTCTGTGCCTATATTTTGGTGTATGAACCCTATTGATGGCAGATGCCCTTCTAAGTAGCCCCTAATCCATAGCCATCAGTGAGACTGCCATTCTAGTTATTCACTGGCTTTTATTTGCCCTATTTGAGTGCTTTGCATAGTGTAGAAAACACCAGTTTACAAACTGGTTGCAGTTGTAATTAGGCAATTTAAAGGAGTGGTAATTAACATATCAGTGACCTGGAATTAAGGAAAGAGAATAGTTAGTTTCTGTGAAAACTAAGTAGAATGATCCGGAAGAAAAGTCACTTAAATTTAGAAAAACAAAACAACTATAATCAAATTAGTCATGGGCCAGTCAACTGTAAGAAACAGTAGTGGGGATAATTGGGAAGTAGATCAAGAGCTAGGAATAAGGTTCTACAGTCAAGCTCCTGTCCTGCCATACTCTAAAACAAAAGCAGGATCTCCTTGGTAATCTTGCTCAGTGCTAGCTTCATAAGAAAGGCCGAGACTCCAACCAGTGGACCCATTCCCAACAAAAAGCACTAACTCTGGGTAAAAATAGCTGGTAGTAAGTGGACCTTTGTATTTTTAAGAGGAGATTCTAAGGAGCAGAACACTGGATAAGCAATTAACAGAGTACCCTGCTCTTCCAGAGGATCCCCAGTTTCTATGAAGATTCATCCTTGGTTGTAGCTTCAGCTCCAAGGGATTTGGTTCCTCCTTCTACCTCTGAGTACTTATTCATGTGTGGGACACACACACACACACACACACACACACACACACACACACACAAATCTTTTAATAAAGGATACATTCCAAGCTATTAAGCATATTATATACAGAACACTTGACTCTAATGGTAAACAATCCTATTTCTACCTCTCTATAACAGGGATGGACTACAGGTTTTTTATTAATGATCTAACTATTGAACTCAATAACGTTTGCCATCAAGGTTTCCACTGAATTCAGAGTTTCATCTTATGGAAAAAAATAAGAACTGGAAAGAATACGTGTTTCTCAAAAGTTATTTAATGATTGGCTTGATTTGTTTTTCTCTTTTGGCACCTGATTCCTGTACAAAATATTTTATTTGTGTTATCTGACATCATGCACAGATGTATGTGAATGTCAGAGGTCAACATAAGGAGTATTCCTCAATTACTCTCCATCCTGTGTTTTGAGTGTCTCATTGAACATGGGGCTCATTGGTTGGCCTGGCTAGCTGGCCAGTGAGTCACAAGAATCCTAATGTCTTCAATTCTCCAGAACTGGGATTAAAGGTACCCAATGCCACCTCTGGTTTTTCTTTGTTCATTTGGTTGGTTGGTTGGTTGGTTGGTTGGTTGGTTGGTTGGTTGGTTTTTTGGTTGGTTGGTTGGCTAGTTGATTAAGTTTGTTGTTTTATTTTATGTGGATACTGGAGACCTGATTTCAGGCCTTCATGTTTGTGCAGAAAGCCTTTTCCCAACTCAGCCATCTCAACAGGCTTTAATTTACTTCCTACACATGTGTTAAGAATGATATTTACTTTATATTTATTTCTGTTTTAAAGACAATAATGGCGAAGCACAGAGACAGTAGAAAGCGTGCCCCATGTTGTAATAGGCAAAAGTGACTACTGGGATTACAGATGGTCCTTCTGACTATAGATATCCTGCAAAGCTCCACTTCCCTCTAGACTGTCTGTAATTTGGCTATGATTAAAACCACATGGAAAACTATAGAACATCTCCTGGGGCATTGTGTTGGTAAGGACAGAGCACAACTGCCTCCAGTTTCCTCGGCCATAGTGGGTACTGAGAAAGTGAAAGTGAGTGCTCAGTGTGAGTCAGTCTCTGTGACAGTGTTAGCTAGAGCTGGTATAGTGACTCTGCTCACATGACAACCAATATTCCTGGCATGACTTTGGAGTTTTACTTCTTGCCACATACCCTACATATCTGTACTAAGGGGAGGTGAAATGGGAAGCAGCGGCCAGATATTCTTTATCAGGCTTTAGGTAAGGCTTGACTCTTAGTTTTTATTTCAAGCCCAGTTTTATCAGTGGTGTGGATCATAAGAATTAAATGAAAAATTTCTAAAAAGAGCACGTGTGCTTCCCAATCTGACTATAAGATACTGAAACAATGGAATCCAAATAAATGGGAATTTCTCCCCCCACCCCCAGGAATCCTATGTTAGAAGAAAGAAAAGGTGCCAATCAGATGAGGAACTTGTCTCCTGGAAAGAGATTTCGAACAGTTCTAACAACTTGTCAGACCACTTCACGGAGTAAGACCAAAGCCCAGACAAGGATGGGTTAGTAGTGGACAAGACCACACTTTGACTGGGTCTGCTTAGATATGCATATCCTTAGCCCTCTATTTAAACACTGATCTCATTTCAGAATACCCAAGGTAGACTTGGAGGATTCTCTGGATCACTTTGTCCCTCGTTCCAGTGTGACCACACTATGTAAGTCTCATTTCTCTGCTTTCCACTTTTACTTTTACTCTTTATACTGGCTTATTGAGGATGGGTAGCCAGACCTGGTAAGGCACACAAGCTGTGATCCCCAAGCTTGATAACAGTTGATAAGTGTATGGTAGATAGTGCTAAACCTATGGGAAGAAATACTACTTTGTAAGAGGATATGACTTAGGTATGATAGCTGGAGGAAACCTTTGAGAAGAGATTTTTAAAATAAATGTGGCCAGCCTTGATGAAATCTAGGGAAAGCATTAAGCATACAAGGGAAGTAGAGAGTGTAATACAAGCAAACCACTGAGACCTGAGTCATTGTATCCAAGGAGTTACAAGTGTAGGAGTGAGGGAGTGGAACAGAACAAAGAAGATCAGCATATTCCTTTTCATCTGTACTTCTTGTTCATGATCTTTGATGACCACTGCTCTGAGCATACAACAGAGTAGCCTTGGTTCTTGAGAACTCAGTGTTCTTTGTGGAGCCATGCTACCAGATAACATCTTGATCAGCTTCCAAGTTTTCTTCTTGGGATGGCATTTTCATGCCCTGCCACCTCCCCACAGTTCCTCATCTTACTCCAGTGTCCCTTGTTGCTGTCTTCCACGGTGAGCCCACTTTCCTTGCAGACTGCTCAGTCTCAGTCAAAGACTAATACATAGCCAGTTTCATGAAATACTGCTGTTCTGTTTACTTTCCATTGATGCTCTAGATTTCCTATCCTCTCATTTTGAACTCACACCTTAAACTCACTTAAACTCTCATGACTGTCAATTAATTCATCATGACCTGATTTCTGCTCCTTCTAAAGTTCTACCAGCTTTTCCCCAGGACAGCTAATAATCTTTCCTAACCAGACTTAATTGTCTCTTTCATGTTCCCTTTCTCTGGGTGTTATCTCTGGTTTTAGCATAATTGACAATTTCCATCGTGGACGGTAGGGTTATGAGCAGTCTGTAATCCACCTCATCATATAAAACCCCAGATTTGCTACAGTTATCAGGAGAATGGTGGTGATTTCCTAGGACTCGGCCTCCTCACTTATACCTAGGGGTAAAATAGTATCTGTTCCATATGACTAGTAAGAGTTTGAAGTAAAACAGACCTTTTAAAAAGCTGAGCATAGCAGCAGCCATGCTGCACCGAGTAAGGTAACTGCTGTCATTTTATGAGCACTGAGACTCTTCCTGCACTTGTCTTACAAGATTACATATCCTCCGTATTTTCTTGGTTCCTTTTCATTCCTTGCTTATCCCAGATTTTTATGGAGTAAGCTAATATGAAATGGACTTTGCCTTCTAGGAATTTCAGTGTAAGAGATATCACTTCAATCTTTGTCTCAAGGACCACGGTCTTACGTTCTCCTTATTAATTCTGGGCCCTCTGTTTTTGTTTCTTCCTTCCTTTGTGCTTTGACATTCTTCATGATAAGTTTCGAGCCCTGGAAAGGCACACACACACACACACACACACACACACACACACACACACACACACACAGAAAGACAGACACGCACACACAGAGAGAAAGACAGACACATGGACAGACAGACAAACAGAGACAGAGACAGAGACAGAGACTATATCAGTTACCTTACTCTGAGTAAAAGCCACTCCAAAATAAAGTAGCTTAGAGCCATGCTGACGTACTAGTCCTATAAATCTGAGTAGGCTAGAATATTCTGATCGAGACTACCTTGACTGGTTTTGGATGGCCAGCTTGGCCTCACTGATGATGATGTATGTTGAGACTTGGAGAATGAGATAAAGATCCTTAGCAGGTATCCTTTTATTGACCCTTCTAGCAGATAAGCTCGGATGAAGCATTACAACTGAAGTAGGCTCAGCCACACCCTTGTTATTGATTCCTCTATCATTCATACAAAACAAACCCTTAAATACCTATGGTCATATGGCCTACCTCTTAGCAATCAGAGAATCACTCTTGATCAACATGGCCCACCCTCTGTCAGTTCACTGCCTTGACTCTTCTCAGTGGAACTCACTGTTAGTATGTGTGGGTCAGAATTGCCATTGCTGTGGCAAAGTGCCTGACAGAACCATGTTAAAGGTTTCGTTTCAGAGGCTTTAGTGTTTATTCTGTGGGTCTTCATCTTCTGGGCTTTGGTGAAGCTGAGATCACAGCACCAAAACAGTGTGGCAGAAGCTGCTCCCTTCATGGTGGACAAGAAACAGAAAGTGATGAAAGAGGTTCAAATGATATACACTAATCAAGAGCACACCTGACTAGAGAGATGGTTCAGAAGTTAGCACTGACTGATCATCCAGAGGTCCTGAGTTCAGTTCCCAGCAACCACACAGTAGGTCACTACCATCTGTAATTGGGTCTGATGCCCTTTTCTGGTGTGCCTGAAGACAGTATAAATCTTTTTTTAAAAAACCATGAGCACACCCCAAAGGACTCACTTACTCTAGCTACACTTCCTGTTAAGGGTTCTAGGACCTTCTAAAAAACTAACTGTGACATAAGAACATGTAAATACATTTCATACTTAAGTTATAACACAGATTTTATTATGACCAAATGACCCCTGCATGTTTCAGAGAGTCATTATTGAAAAATAACCTATAGGTTGTTAGTGCCACTTTTCTTCTAATGGTGGACTAATAGCTACAAAGGAGGCCTTTTCAGGCTCTGAGTTCAAGATAGCGTGCACGATACAAGTGATCTGTTTTTGATAAAACATTATTCCATCTCTTCCATAAATTATATTTAATAATAATCCTAGAAACTTTTTACAGTGTATTTTATACATATTTTTCATTTAAATGTCTTGTCTTCTTAATATATATGTAGGGAATATTTTCTTCTAAGTCTTTAACTTACCTAATTTCAAATAATGGTAAGAACGGATAAATAAAGATTCATTGGTAATTTGGTATACACTGGGAAGCATGCAAAGATTTATGTAGAACTATTTTCTTTAATCTTTACAACAATTCCAGGGAGGCTAGATCATCCTTCACTAGAGAGGGAACTGAGTTTCAGAGATCTGCCATAGCTACACAGGAAGTCAGTCTCAGGATGTGAGAGAAAAGAGGACAATCCATGCTCAGCAGCCAACCAAAATGAGAAGGAACTTCTCACTCCCAGTCGATTCTCGCCGCATGTGAGAATCTCATCTACTTTGGAGACAGGTAGTCTCCATCAGAAGCTACAGAGGTCAGATGCTGTCCATACAAAACCCCCAAGACAATTTATGTGTCATGTCTGAACTCCTTTGTACCAATCGCCAGTTTTGAATGGAATAAGAAAACTGAATAACACCAAGCGACTATTCAATTTCTCTAATGAAAGCCTTGATTGTCCTGTTTTAAAACTGGGTATCAGGAACAGATGCATTTTTATGGGTGAGGACATTAATAAAGAGATAAAACGAACTTTTATAATGGATGAGCCACCTTAACCCTAGCATTTCACTACTGCACAATATCAGTCACAGTTGTAAATAGTGTAAATTCATCAGAAGTAATGAACTGTATGTGAAAATATTGTGAGCTGAAATCCTAATGAGCTATTTAGACTGAAAAGCCTAAGGATTTCTATCTCTATAATGGAGGTATACACAACTAATGTTATTGATAATATAAATGTGATTGAAAACTGAGTTGAACTGAGCATGGTGATTCAACCCTGTAAACCAGTGTTTCAGAAATCAAGGCAGAAGAAGGAATCAGCCAAGGAAGTTCTGGGCTAGCCAAAGCTGCAAAGTCAGATTGAGAAACAAAATGCCAGAAATATATGAAAGCATTTCCTCTCTGAAGCTTACATATCCCAGGACAAAGAGAGAACTCTATCCCACTCCCAAGCAGGTTTACGTCCAAGCTGCTTTATGTCAATACGAAGTGAACTCTGCATTTTCATGAAAAGATCCTGAAAGCTAAGAGAGGATTTCATTTGATGTGTCCAAGCTCATTTTTTTTAAAAAAACAGACTTCTCTTGTTTTAAACTGTCATATTTTGGTCTATTTCTACAAGTGAGCCTACTCTGTCTACTGAATACTGTACATAGAGTATGATTTTGGATGGCAGCTGAATGGGCTGCAATGGTCCAGGCAGCTTTCAACTGTCCAGCATTGTCACATACCAGTACTGACTGTTAAGTAAGAAAATGTCACATCTTGCTCTCTCAGCCTCAGCCAAGCCTGAGAAACAGCTTTCATTGGCCCGAGGAGGCACAAATTACTCTCCCCCTGGGTGAATCACTAGAGGCACAGAACCATAAAGTCATTCTGGGGTCTTTCTCAATTTTCTGACTGAAGTTGGATAGCGCTGAATTGGTTTCTCGGGGCCTCAATTAAATTATGAAAGCCAGTGATTTTATATAATTCATCTGCTCACTCACCTGTGTGGTTTCCACTGACTCCCAAAGCAACAGAGCTACAGGTGCCAGAGGTGGATGCTTTCTTCCTACGTGGGCTGCCCTGATCAATGCCCTGGTTTATGGGAAAATGTTTTCTTTTTTTTTTTCACTGATGAGTATGCAAAGAGCAGGTGTATCATAAACACCTATGGTGCAAAGGCGATGGTTTGCATAGTGAAACAAACTAGGAATTAGCAAAGGAAAGACAAACAGAATGAACCATGGTCCCGGATGTTAGAATTTTACCAAATATCAGAACACTAGCAAGTGTTATCATGACAAACCAATTTCATTAAACACAGTGAGGAATCAGCTCATCTGGATCATACTTATGTTAATAAGCCCTTCCAAAGCTTTTAAGTGTGCTCGCTACATTATGGAGTTCAGGTTTTCTTTAATAATATAATAGCCACCAGAGAGTCTGACACACTTGTCAAATGATTGGAGAACTAAATACCTATGAATATTTGTATGTGTTTGGAGTTCTCAAGTGGCTTAGGAGGAGATGTTGACAATGCTTTTATCTTTATGCCTTAGAATAAAAGTGGTGTATGGACACTTAACCAATGAATGTGAAGTCAATGTAGTATTTCTAGGATCTTAGCGGTGACCATAGAGGATGAAGGTTCAAATACCTTCGTTAAAACTACTAGAAAAACCTAAAAGGTGATCTAAATGGCCTTATGCTTGTTAATAGTTACTTGGGTTTCATAACAATAGCAAGGAAGCAAAAGAAAAAAATAAGGCAGACTACATAAAAGCATTGAAAACATCTGTGCATCAAATGACACTGCCACAAGAGTAAAGCTTATTTGCAGAATAGAAGAAACTGTTGAAAATCTTATAACTGACAATAGGTTATTAACTAGAACACACAAAGAACTCCGAAAATGTGGCAAAGGCAAGAAGAGCTTTAAAATAAATGTACCTTGTCATAAGTAGCTTTAGATGTTAACTTGACACAAACCTAGAGTTACCTGAGAAGAGAGAAACTTAACAGAGGAATTGTCCAGATTAGATTGGCCCATGGCCATGTCTATAATGTATCTGAGGCATTTTCTTAACTGATGATTGATATACGAGGACCTAGCCCACTGTGGGCAGTGCCACCCCTATTCTGGTAGACCTGGGTTGTATAATAAAAGGAACTGGGCAAGTCAGAGATAGCAAGCTAGTAAGCAGCATTCCTCCATGGTTTCTGCTTGCCTTGAGCTCTGAATTCTCTTAATGATGGACTGTAACTTGTGGCTTTTTTTTTTTTTTTAAAGATTTATTTATTTATTTTATGTACAGCATTCTGCCTGCATATGTGACTGCAGGCCAGAAGAGGGCACCAGATTTCATTACAGATGGTTGTGAGCCACCATGTGGTTGCTGGGAATTGAACTCATGACCTCTGGAAGAGCAGTCAGTGCTCTTAACCACTGAGCCATCTCTCCAGCCCTGTACTGTAACTTGTAAGATGAAATGATCCCTTCCTACTAAAACTCTCTCTTGGTCAGAGTGGTTTATCACAGCAACAGAAAGATTCAAGAAGAAGGTCATCGAACGAAACACAAATGACAGATTAAGCACATCAGGAGATGTTAAATGTTATTAATAAGAGCATTATATACCAAAACCACAATGTACCACTTTTAACCTACTGGGAAAGTTACCACACAAACATAAACAGATGCAAAATGTGAAGAATAACTCTTGGCAAAAAAGCAGATATTCATAATCCTGCCACTGCACCGGTAATATAAAAATAATATGACCACTATGGAATCCAGAATAGCAGTTTCCCAAATAATGAACTGTAGAATTATCATACTGCCTCTGGGTATAAAACCCAAAGAATGAAAAGCTCACGTATTTGCATGCCCATCAGACAGGCACATGATTTGAAGCAGTCAAGAGGTAGAAATGACCCACTGACAGGTGAATGGACAAACAGGGTATGGTTTTACACATAAAACAGAATATGTGAATTTTAAAATGAAGGAGATTCTAATACATGGAATAGAAAATGAACACTAAAGAAAATATCTTCCATAAAAGAACAGATACTTTGCCCCATCACATCTCTGAGGTATGTTCAGCTGTCAGACTCACAGAGACATGGAGTGAAGGCTACAGTGGTGAGACAATAGTGAAATGGAGAGCTGTTACTCACTGACTGTGGAGTTTCAGTGCGGGAAGATGAGACAGTCAGGAAGGTGAATGGTAATGATGCTCTGCACAACAGCATGAACAGAATTCATACCACTGAGCTGTATACGTACAAATGGTTATGATTGTTAAAATCTTATGGAGGTTTATCCAAAATTTAAAAATCAGAAAAGTTAAAGGTTAATAGCACATGGAATAGGTTCTTAAAAGATTGGAAATAAAAGGATGGTTTAGTGGTTAAGAGCACTAACCAAATTTGTTGAAAGCCTGGGTTTGAACAATGGTGAGAGAGTTCTCAGGCAATGATGGCAACAATCTTATTCCAACAGAATCCTTCAAAACCATCCACACAAGTCAGTTTAGAAGAGCAACCTCCCTGGATAAAGGTTTCTCAATAGTCTGTAGCTTTAGCCTAGTCAACACTCTGCCAATGTGGATAGGTGAGATTTGAGAAAGAAATACTCAGATGAACCGCATTTGAATTCCCAGTCCATCTTAAGTGTGTGGGTAATACTAGCCGGTTCCTTTAAGCCACTAAATGTTGGTATAATTTCTTACACAGTAATTGATTGCTAATGCAGATGTGCAGAGGCTGTGGCAATAATCAAAACATATAAACTCGACTGCTAGGAATGGCTATTTTGCACCATGAAGAGGAATGTGTCTTAGAGGAAAGCAAGCAATCAAGGCTGAGGACGGGAAATAGTTGAAAGCTTGAATGGGGGCACAGTGTGGACTCCCTATGGCTCTTCACTTCCTGATCAGTCTTCGTTGCAGCGCGGCTGCTTTCAAGCCTTTCTGTTCTGTGAAATTTCAGATACTTGATAGGCACTCACCTTCATTTCCTTTATTGGCCTCACTTAATTTCCAGAACAAACAATCAGAACTTCTAGCACTTAGGAGGAGAAATCAAGTTGAGCAGCTGCACTTTTCAAGGCATCTGATACTTGACAATGACATTTAAAGAGGCGGTCGGCTCGAGAAGCACCTCCATGCTCTCAGCCACTTACCTTTGTCACTGGAAACTAAACCAACTTCAAGAACATCAGACTCTCCCTATTGTTCAATGGCCAAACACAATATCTGTTACACAGGTACTGACTCAGAAATTTGTTCAGAACTTGGCAATCCCAGCTGAAACCATCTGAAACACTCAAGATTGCCATTGACACAGAACAAATTGTCAGCCTCTCTCTGAAGGAACATTGCCATGTTCTTGCTTATTATATTATGCAACGGAAAAACATGTCCAGGGAGGCATATTTTAATTCCTAGAAGCAGCCCAACTACATAAAAAGTACCATTCTCTCTTAATCCAGTTAAACCTGTTTACTGTCTCCTGATTTAGAGCCGTGTCACCGCCTAATCACTCACCATTGTAAGAAAATTCAAAGCAGGTCACATCCTGTGAGCTTGGCAATAAAACAGAGCTCTAAAGCAGTAAACATCTCTGAAACAATTCATCGAGCCTAAAGGGGAGCCAGAATGGGTTTGGGGATGATGTTTAAATTAAAAAAATGTTCTTGGGCTTAGATTTAAACACCACGAATATATGTTCATTGCAACTTATAAGCCTCAGAGAACAACCTAGACCCCTGGAACAAATACAGATGCCACATAGTAGTCCTTCGATGCAATTAGACACCCATTTGATTTCTTCATGTGCACATCCTTGTGTCATATGATTATTGCCTCATCACTTATTTCTACAATTAATATCCATCCATTCACTGTCCAATTGAGGAATCCAGGTTTAGCATAATCCAAATGTTTGTCATTATTGGCTCCATGCTTCCACTAGTCCCAGGGCCTCAAAAAAATTTCCTTCTCTGAGAACCATTGCCAATTTTCTCTCAAAGAGCCAGGAAACAGATATGAGGAAAGATATGAGCAAATAATCTTCATCAGAGAGGAAGATAATTGAGGTCACATTTTGGAACCACATGCTATTCTTCATCGGCTCATGTTGCATGTATATATTAGTGTTTGTAGAAAAAGGTAGGTGTGTGTGTGTGTGTGTGTGTGTGTGTGTGTGTGTGTGTGTGAGTGTGTGTGTGTGTGTGCGCATGCGCACGCATGTAGGTCAGACATGTAGTGTGTCATTCCACAGGAACCTTCTACCTTTCATCTTTCCTTTGAGTCAGGAACTTTCATTGGTCCATGACTTTGTCAAATAGGCTATTGTAGCTGGCTAGTAAACTCCAGGGATCCTCCTATTTCTCCTTCCCTTCTCATGATGGTTGAGATGACAAATTCACACAACTTCTTCCAGCTATTACATGGGTCTGGTTCTCATGTCTAGAAGGTAAAGTTAGTACTTTACCAAGTGAATCATCTCTTCAACCTTCTGTTGGTAGTGGTGGTGATGGAGGAAGTGGTAGGGATACGCCTGCTCACACAACGACTAGAATCAAACCTATAGCCTTGCTTATGCTGGGCAAATTATCTACCACTGAGCTACATCCCAAGTCCCCAGATTATACTGTCTAACAGCACTCTTCGTCCACAGTGACCACCTTAGTCCTTATTCCCTAGTTTATCAACCATGTTGCCACAACAGAAAATTGTGCCCCACTGCAGCTGCTGATAACGATAACTTAAGGGCCTTCTACCTCAACTTCCCTTCTCTCTTTCTCTCTCTCTTTTTTTTTTTAACATTAATCAGTTTCTAAATCGCTATTATTATCCAATTCAACTTGAGAAGTCGTCAGCTTTTTGCCTCTCAAGCACAGGACTCTGATTTCCTCCTGGCTCAACCTTAAACCATCTTCCTGGTGCTTTTAGGGCTATTGAGACATAGTTGTGCATATTTATGTAGGAACAGTTCTAGGAGTAAGGGTGATGATTAGGACAGTAACTGGGGAGAGGAGATAAAGACCTTCCCTGCTTGTGAGCATCGCCATCAAATGGAGTGGAATCCCAAATGGAGAAGAGGTGGAAGAAGAGGCAGGCAGTTGGCAAATCCAGGCAAATCTTTTTTTCCTTCCTGAGGATGTCTGTTTCTGCATCTATCCTCCACAGATACCACACTCCACACTTCTGGTCTTTCAGCATGGTTAACTCTTCCAGATAGTATTATGTTTCCATCTAGAGAATCATGAGTAATACACAGGTTTCTGTAAATTGTGTTTCTAAGCTTGATGAAGCTTAGCCACACTATGACTCTTTTGCCTACCTGTTTGGAGACATTTCCCTCTGCATTATTAGCTTGTCTCCTCAGTCTCATTAACTCTCTTATTGTTGTTATTGTTGTTGTTGTTGTTTTAACCTTTAATTTTTCTTTGTGTGTATGTGTCTGTGTGAGTGTACGCCATACGTCTGTGGAGCTGGATTCACAGGAAATTACAACCATCTGAAATGGGATTCAATGGCCTCTTCTGGTGTGTCTGAAGACAGCTACAGTATATATATATATATATATATATATATATATATGTTGAATAAATAATTCTTTAAAATATATGAAGCATTTGTTTTGCTTCTTGTAGAATAAGACTAAGTATATACACAAAACCACACACATACACAACCATATATATATACATATATATGTGTATATATATGCATAGATACAGGAAGAAAGAGATGGCTATGCACAGCAATATGTACATGTCTGCATGCACACCGGTATGAAGATATGATGCATTCATACACTCATATAAACACACTTAGCTTTCACAGACTAGCCCAATTTTGTGCAAATGTCCACAAAACAAGTAATACAAAAATAAAAGCAAAGAAAATAGGACAATTAAAATCATTCTATCAGCCAGAAGTTGTTACCATTCTTATTTTCTATATCACTGGATGTAGTGGCACGACTTTGCTGCATGAGTTTTTGACTGGCCTTTAAAGGACACACATCCTCTCACCTCCTCCTGACTAGGAGGTAGGAAGACAGGCATTGTAGTATGTGATTCATTAAGGAGTGAGCTCACTTCTTCCTCCTACACCCCTTGAGAGTTCACAGAGCACACTCCTCGGCCAAGAGCACAACAAGCAATGCTGGCATTTCAGCCAGGGGGTTTAGAAAAGACAGGGCTGTGTTCTCCAGCAAAATGTTACGAACTTCCCAAAAGAGATCACATTGAGTGGACTGTAGTTTTTGTGTGTGTATAGACCTAACTTAGTTAACCCAGTCTGTAAGTTCTTTAGAGTTGCAATATTCAAACTTGTTTTTCACAGAGATAACAGACAGTTTTTCCTCAAAGCCAACTTAGAAACTGTATAAGAAACATCACCTTCTGAATGTATTGCCACAAAAATCACAAGAAGACAAAAGTTTGATCAATGAGGTCAGGAATCCAGATAAAATCCTAGCAGAAACTGTCATGACTTGAATGCTCATTGTTTCATTGTGGGGCCACCAGACAAGTCAGCAACTTTACTGGTTGGTTACTTTGGTTACTTTAAAGAGCATCATGTCTTGGTCCATTGTTTGGGAATTAAATATAGTTCTAATGGGAGCAGTATTCCATGTGGTAATTAAGTCCTCAAACTAAGCTTTCAATGCCTATTTAAGCCATCATGTACTCAAACCCTACTTCTGAGGGTTGTTTTGGTGAATGGAAAAGGGAGGAAAGGAACTAAACTTCTCTTGAACTTCTTGGTACGAAGTCATTCTGAACCATCTGAAGAGGGCACTGTTACCTGGCAATTCTTTCCTTTTCTTTCTTTAGCTCTTTCCCAGCTTTCCCTCCCAGGAGTTGTCCTGAAAGAGAAGCCTACACATAGCTACATGCCGAGCCATCCGACACCCTATTAGGGTTTCTCCCTCAGTCTCAGATTCTTAGAATGGACACTGTCTGCCCAACTCAGTAACACAAATGTGGGACCAGCCAGTCTCATTATCACCTGACTGGAAGACCTGTTCTAAAGGTTAGTTAATGCAAGAAAAATCTGTTAACCTAAAATAACAAAGGGAAGATTCTAGGGCTTGTCATTTAAACACATGCATATTTCACAGATCATTAGATAACCTATCTAGGTTATCTAATGTCTTCCTCTGTCCTCTGAGATGTGACCCCATAGGATTGTATAAATGAATGAGGGTAGCTCATTAAAAAAAATGGCAAAAGAACAAATCAAATTTCAAGATTTGCAATGAACAAAAATGAATTTAAAGTCAAAAGTGCACTGAATATTGATTGTCCCTGGAAACAGTCATGAGTGCTGCATCACGTGACTTCACTACAGCCTTGGTTCTAAGCATAAAACATGCCCAATTTGCATGGCCCAGTCAGTGGTGACATCACTCAGTTCAAGACAGTGCTGTTCCAAATACTGCAGTACAGAATTTGAAATTATCATACATTAAGGATTGCAGTGTTTTTACTACATGTGCAAAGGCTTTTTTACTGTCTACTAAACATAATTATTTAATTGTAAAAAAAAGCCAGACTTCTGTTCTCCACACCCATTCCTCAGCATGCAAATATCAAACTAGTATGTTTTGTATTCTATTGCATTAAAATATTTGATTTAAAATTTCCTGTTTAGATTGCATAAAAATTGTTGATTAAAATTTGGGTTGATATTAGGACAGAATTTCTAGCACTTTCTGAAATGTTCCTAAATATATTTCTATAAAACACATTCAAAGTATTCTCCAGTACCCTTCTCTTGGTATCAACCACCTGAGATTTCTCCTACTCTCTGTGGTTTCTCTAACTCTGAAATTACAAAAGCCCTTTATTTAAAAGAAAAAAGGAATTGCTGGCAGCTGGAAAGAAGGCTCAGAGACCCGGATGCTCTTCGAGAGGACTCAGGTTTGGTTCCCAGTATTCCATATGGTGGCTCACAAACGTTCGTAACTCCAGTTCTAGGTTATCTAAAGTCTGTGGGTATTGCACACAAGTGATACATAGTCATACATGCAGGGCAAAGCACCTACACATATAAAAATAAATTAACTAAAAAACTGTATGTGTTTCCTTGGCTTTTTGTATCAGTAACAGAACGTCAGCCAGAAGGAAAAGAAGTCAAAGAAGGCTTTTATGGTGCCTATAGACAATCACTGGTAATTGGCAACTCCCCTGAAAACAAGAGAACAATAGTAGAATGTCTGTTACAGAAATATGAACTTATTTATTTTCCAAAATATTTAATTGGCCAAAGATACTAGATATATTCACACCAAGTAACAGAGGCTAGCTCATCCTACCTCATGTACATTGACCACTGAAAACTTCGAGGCCCACATGAATGTACCTGTTTCTCTGCAAACCACTTTCCCATCTCCAGAATCAAAGGCAGTGCTCTGAGTAAAATGTCTTCTGTGATGTCCCATTAAAAACCCATTGTTGATCTCCAATGGTGAAAAGAATCTGATATAAACATCTGTTGATCTGCCCTTAGATTCTTCACCTTAAGGATGGAAAGACAGGGAAATAGCACTTAGTCTTATAACTTTAGCCTGTCTGCATGTAACCTGACAATTCTTTGACTAAAGCCAATGGTATATTGGAATACGGCATGATTATGACTCCCACCACAGATGGGAAATGGAGGACACATTCTGCCACTCTCTAGTCAGAACTCAACAAGAATGCTGAAGTTCAACATCTTGAGAGGCTAAAGATTTCCCATAGAAAGCAAGGGCAGAACAGGCTGAGAGGACAAATGGAGCAAAGTCCTTGCCCCTGGATCAGGAGCTTGGGTGGACCTGTCAACACTGTCATACCCGAGTCACAGGCCACACATAGAAGTCAGGAAGGATCCAGGGAAGGCTGAGATGCTTGTGTGATACAACACTTCAGAGAGACACAAGGTGAGGCCCCAGAGACAGAATCCATGCCAGGAGATCTTTTACATTTTTGAGAACATTCCAGAATCTGATTTCTCTAGTGATGAAGGGCTTTTCCCATCTCTATCTACATCTTCCATAAATCTCAGAATCTCTCTCTTATGAAAACTTTAACGTGTTATAAATAACTGAAGGCTGGAGAGATAGTCCAGTAATGTATTAATCAGAGTTCTCTAGAGTAACAAAACTTATAGAATGAATGTGTGTGTGTGTGTGTGTGTGTGTGTGAGAGAGAGAGAGAGAGAGAGAGAGAGAGAGAGAGAGAGAGAGAGAGAGAGAGATTTATTTGAATTATTTACTAGGTGCAGTTTAGATAATCCAACAATGACAAGCTAAATGGAAAGTTCAAGGATGTAGACTTGCTCAGTCCATAATCCTAGACACCTCAGCTGGTCTTTAGGACATGCTGGAAACCTGAAGAAGTGGGCTCTAATACCAATGACAAAATGGACTTGGTAGGCGAGAGCAAGGAGGCAAAGAACAAAAGCTTCCTTCCTCCCTGTCATCACATAAGCTTCCAGCAGAAGGTATATCTCAGATTAGAGGTGTGCCCTCCACTTTTGGGATTTAGTTAATTCCAGATGCAGTCAAGTTGACAACCATCACAAGTGGTTTAAAGCATGTATTACTCTCGTGAAGAAACTGAGTTCAGTTTGCAGCACCTACATCAGGCAACTCAGCCATCTGTAACTCCAGTCCAGGGGAACCGATATCCCCCTCTGGCCTTTACAGACAGCACTCACATGCACATACCCATACCCAGACAAGCACATGTGTATATGGTTGAAAAATAGACAACAGAAACAAACATTTAAATGTGTCATTAAGTGTGTAAGGTCACTCTGATATCTTTTGTTGTCCTTTCAGTATTTATGAAACCTATGGAAAATTCCAACCTCTCTCACTGAAATAAGAGGAGCTAAGAGATGAGAGTTCTCAAGAGCCTGATGAGGAATTGCCATGACAACAGTGAGACACTGGAGGAAAGCATTGGTTAATGGTAGGCCTCCTGACAGATCCGACCTTGTTGCTACCAGAGCTATTTGACAAAGAAAGTGCTTTCTGGTGTGAAGTAAAAAGACTGGGGTAAGAGATGTTTAAACTACAGCTCTACTGATTCTGAACAGAACTAAAATAAATCTTACAAAGTCATTCAGAAAAAACAAAGAATTTGGCATTAACCTTCAACAAATAGTATGGGGGTACATGTGATTACTCAGAACACTCAAAAACAAAAGGAAGGGGTGAAGGCAGAGAACGAGGGAAGAGAGAGGAAAAATGGACCAATGGATCACCTCCAAAAAATTCTGAGAGTGAGACTAAATATTACTTGTTCCATGATTTTCAACGTATTTAAATAAACTAAGATTACGGAGTCCCTGCTATATATAGGGCTGTCTTTGAGGTATATATATACAGTGTGTCCACTCAGTGCTAAGGGCAATGTTTTCTAGTTGATAGGAATTTAAAGTCTCTCTTCATTTTGGAATCTATAAGAAAACATTATGTTAGTAAGTAAAAACTTTGTCTTTCCTTTGATGTGCTTTGTAACTTGATGTGGAGCAAAGTCATATTTACATTTGTAGGGGCAACTGTGGGACCCTCTGTGTTTTTGAGGTTACTACAATGTGAATAATTGGTCTGTGGAAAGTTTGCTTCTTTACAACGACATCAAACAAAGTGTGGCTCATTCCAGCCTGAAGCTAGATCTGGAGAAAGCAGTGTGCCCTTCTGAGGTAGCCCTTTGGAGAGCCTTTCCACTACACAGATGGTGCAGTCTAGGCTGTCACATTCTATGGTAATTACTGGTCCTGTTGTTGCTGGCTTTATTTACTCATTCTGTCTAGACTTCCATTTTTGGAGCCTTTAGTGACTCATTTTTCAACAAAATGCAAGTCACTTCACTTTGCTTGGCTTTAAGCTCTAGATAACCTAATATTTAATGTGCTCTGAGTAATGTTATATGTACCTCATCGAAAAATCAGTCTACAGACATCCAAGAATATCAGACCATAATCTCATATTAATCCTCTTATTGAAATCTCAATTTTGTAAAATCTCATATCCGAAACCTTAATCTGAACAGCAATGTTAACCTGAGTATCTTTAACAATGTTTTTCTATATTTTATTTGGTTGGAAATAACTCAATATGAAAAACGTAATTTCATATTTGTTTGAGTTTTGAGTTGTTCAATTTGGCAGCTGTCCATTCCTTCAAACCTAATGCTTTCACTTAAAAGTCCTTCTGGTCAAATTGTAAAGTCTGGGTGTCTGGGTCAGAGAAAGGGGCTAGCCAGTACGAAATCTGGGAAACTGTATCCAGTAGCAGCTGACTCTAACTGAATAAGCACAACATTGATGCATGTAAACAAAAGTATGCAGGTAGAGGGTTGAGCTTCTCTAGGTCTCATAGGACAAGGGTCTTTCCTTTTGCTGCCTGCAGATGGTCAGTTCTAACTAGAAATAGAGGTATGGAATAATGTGGAATAGTCTTATCACTGGTTTTCTTTTTTTATTGAATATTATTTTTTTATTTACATTTCAAATGTTATCTCCTATCCCAGTTTCTAGTCCATAAATCCCCTATCCCATTCTCCCTCCCCCTGCTTCTATGAGGGTGCTCCCCCATCCACCCATTCATCCCTTCTTGCCTCCCTGCTCTGACATTCCTCTACACTGGGAAATCAAGTCTTGGCAGGACCAAGGGCTTCTCCTCCCATTGGTGTCCAACAAGGCCATCCCCTGCTAAATATGCAGCTGGAGCCATGGCTCTGTCCATGTGTATTCTTTGGATGGTTTAGTCCCAGTGAACTCTGGTTGGTTGGTATTGTTCTTATGGGGTTGCAAACCCCTTCAGCTTCTTCAGTCCTTTCTCTAACTCCTCCACTGGGGACCCTGTTCTCAGTTCAATGGTTGGTTGTGAGCATTCGCCTCTGTATTTGTCATGCTCTGGCTGAGCCTCTCAGGAGACAGCTATATTAGCCTCCTGACAGTATGAACTTCTTGGCATCAGCAATATTGTCTCAGTTTGGTGGCTGTATACAGGCTGGATTCCCAGGTGGGGCAGTCTCTGAATGGACTTTCCTTCAGACTCTGCTCCGAACTGTGTCTCCATATTTCCTCCTGTGAATATTTTTGTTCCCTCTTCTAAAAAGGACTGAAGCGGCCCCACTTTGGTCATTCTTCTTCTTGAGCTTCATGTGGTCTGTGGATTGTATCTTAGATTCTGAGCTTTTGGGCTGAATTCACTTATCAGTGAGTGCATACCACATGTGGATTTTTATTTATTTATTTATTTATTTATTTATTTATTTATTTATTTATTTATTTTGTGATTGGGTTACCTCACTCAGGGTTTTTCTAATGGTATATCTCTATCCTTGTACTGTGTTCTCATGAGAATGGCCTTTACCTCATTGAGGTACAATGTTCTCAGACAAGTAAGGTAGAACATGAGAAAACATTTTCTGTGGTAATTCAGAAATTTGACCTTTCTTCAAGACCCTCTTTGTGCTAATTCTAAAGGTTTGAAACAGGTATGCCCATATTTCCACATACTTCTATACTGTATGCCACTCTCTCAGGACTATTTTCTTTTATCTAACACCTTTTTTTTTTAAATGGGCAGTGCTTTATTTTTCTTTACAATTTAATAAATACTTCTTGATGATTGAACATGGGCTAAGGCTGCTTGATATTTCAGAAAGATCACAGCGATGGTGTTTTCCTGACAGTGTGTAGTCTTTGGTAGTGATTTGTATGACATCACCGTAGAACCAACAAGACTGCATTTATGTACCCATCTTTTTCAGGATTGTTGGTAACTTGGGCATACCTTCCCCAAATAACCTTTCTCTTTGTGTCATAAGGCGCAGCTCCCTCACATTCACTTAAGTAACTGTACCTTTGGTGATCACACCCAGGGTTGCATATAATGGGGATGAGGGATTCCTTTTCACACCAAGTGTAAGCAGGCAAAAGGTAGCCTTCAGCTCAGGGTGTGTGACATGGGCTTTTTTGAGTCGTAGACCCTCTGGCCTAATGAACCTTTCATATTTAGGTGGTTTTCTGGTAAAACCATCACCAAC
Organism: Rattus rattus; assembly: GCF_011064425.1. NCBI lineage: Eukaryota > Metazoa > Chordata > Mammalia > Rodentia > Muridae > Rattus > Rattus rattus. The sequence continues at coordinate 97,839,848 of NC_046156.1, forward strand.
AAAGCAGACTTTAGTAACCATTCTCTTCAACACCTTTTTTTTTTTTATTTTTCCTGTTCAAATAACTTTCAATATTTCTGTTTCTTCTTGGGCACAAACTTTGGGTAGAGGGACCTCCTATGTCCCCCCACACCCCCCCCTACACACACTATTCTTTTGGTTTTTGCTTAATCATGTTGGAAAGTACTTTTGCTCTTGACTGCCAGTCTATGCAGCAGATAGGCAGGGACTGCTGCTCCCTGTGAAGGCCTCTCACCATCCTTCTGCTTGGTGTTTCTCTTTTCATGCTAGTCTTTTTCATTTGTATTTTCTCCATGTGGCACTGTTTATAGTAGAACTTAGCCTTCAGGCCAATCTTTCTCTCTTTCTTTCTTTCTTCTTCTTCTTCTTCTTTTTTTTTTTTTTTTTTTGCCTTCTTTGATTGTTCATGGCCTCTTGACCTTCTTTCTTTTGGTAGTGCAAACAATATCCATATCATTTGCAGTGCAATTCAATATATTCATTTTGTGGCATGATAACAGCTGTGGAGCAGCCATCTGTGACCTCTGGGGTTCCAAAATCATCTTAATTTCTGGGTGTCACTGGCCCATGAGCCTGCTTTGTTCACGCTGGAACAGGAAAGCAACATTGTCATTTTTTAAAATTGACTTGTTAATCTCTTTTTTATCATCTTTTCTTTTAATAAAAGTTTGTTGAGAGTTTGTAAGTCAACAATCACTCTTGGACCAAATAGGGAGTTTTAACCAGAACAAGATCCTTGTTTCAGAGATTCTATGGACTTGGGGATAGTAATTCAGCTGTTGACAAGAGCTACAAATCTCACAGCATTTCTTCCTTTAGTCACATAATGGAGGCATGACTAGTCCTACTTTATAGCATGTTAACACTCTTCTCATTCTATTGGCTTTAAAATCTCATATCTCAATTGCTTTTATTTTTGCAGGGTCTGTTTAATATTTTCTGCTAGCACACAACTACTTGGTCACTGCTCATGATTACTTTTGTCATGTGGGGGACTATCTGGGTTATTATAGCTTTCCATTTTCAACAATCAGGGAAACCTTAGTTTTTAAGCAAAACACTGAGTAATTCTGCAAAGAAGTCACACTTCTGATGAGGAACCACAGTTAATAACTCTAAGCAAACTTATTCTATTTTCCTGACGAACAGGCAGGGGAAACAAAGCTTTTAAATTTATTAGAGATGAATTGTTTGAGCAACCAGCATCTTCTCCCTGGTCCCTGCTGAGCTTTCTACCCATGAATTATACAGGCAATTTGAGTCCAGAAGGTAGAGGAAGTCTTCAATTGCCAGTGCTCTCTACATCCCCATAACGCAGATGAGTTGATAAGGAGGCTGTTCACTGTATCAGTGCTTTGCAATGTGAAACTTGGGGTTGTTTTCCACAAATGCTAACTCCCATCCCCTTTTAAATTGAATATTTTCCTCCTTGCTCTACCTTGCTTTGCCTCCAATAAGTGTTGGAAGATGGCCACCAATGTTCTCCTCTGATAAAGTGGCAGACTAGGAATTATTACTTGGTGCAAGGAGCCTTAGTTTAGAATCTATAGCTATCTCTCTATGTCTATCTCTAGCTCTGTCTAATCTATATCTATATAATACAGATATAGTCTATAATTCTCTTCCTCCTTGCTTAGTTGAATGTCCTTAGACTAATAAATTAACCTCTGTGAGTGTATCTTCCACTTATTTGCCAGACTCTGTTGAAGATGGAGACTGTGATGAATGTCAGGTCTTGTAGGAACTCATTTGTATTTTTAACTGCCCTTTTTTGTTGTGGTTGTTGTTGTTGCTGTCATTATTACCTTGTATGTTAGATTTTTGTCAACTTGATACTACATAGTGTCATTGGGAAAGAGGGAACCTCTTTGAGAAAATGTTTCCATTAGATTGGCCTATAGAAAACTCTGTTCATCCTTTTCTTTATTAACGATAGGTCCAGATGGGCCCAGCTCACTGTGAACGGGGCCTCGACTGGGGAGATGTATAAGCAAAACTGGATGAGCTAGCCATGGAGAGCAAGCCAGTAAGCAGAGTTCCTCCACAGTCTCTGCTTCAGTTCCTACAGCCAGGCTCTGGCCTGAGTTCCTTCCTTGATATCTCTCCGTTGTGTGCTGTGATATCATAGTAAAAGTCAAATAAACCCTTTTCTCTCCATGTTGATTTTGGTGCTGGTATTTTAATCACAGCAATAGAAATAAGTTAGGATCCCACAGATGACTTTACTGTGTTAGGGGAGTATATACTATGTTCCAGCCATTCTCTTCCCTTTGATATAGTCCATCTAACACAGAAGGTTATAAAGTCATCGTGCATTGCTGTGATATACTCCTGATGCTATAAGAGCAGTGTACCAGACAGTACAACTCTTCAGCTTGTACCCCAAAATATAGAAAACAGAGAACAGCACTGTGGTCAGCATGTAACTTCCATGAAACAAGTTAGAACCACTGTATGTTCACCAAGAGTTGCTTACAACTATAAAATAGAAGCCTTGTTTCTAGTGCATGGGGGCCTCTGGGGCATGTGAAGGGTAATGTTTTCAACTATGAACCTGGTGTTTCCTGCAAGCTTTATATACATTATAAAGTACATATTTTAGGGCCTAAAGGATACCACTATGGTCCTCAAGGATAGGTATCACATTGGTTTTATTTCTTATCACTCTACCTCCCCCCCCACACACTAAAGTCCATCTTATGTTTATAGAGAGCGTCTAACTGGAGCAACTTCAAGTACAAAAAGAGAGTTAATATTACAATTCTCATAACCAGTTGTTGAAGGAACAATGCCTTTGGTACAGAAAAAAAGTTAGACATGGGTTTGATGAATATAATAGAGGCAGAAAAGAGTGCCGCTCCTCAAGTTCTAAGAGTTGTGTAGATTCATACTTGTTCTTTCATGAGACGTAATGATACTTCACAGGTAGGTTTAACTCCAAGAAAATATAAATCACACAGAAAGAAAAAAATGCTCCAAGATCCCAGTATAGCAAGCTGGAACAAGGTCAAGGCAGAGGATGCCCAGAGAGGATCCTGCTGATCACGGTACACCTCTACTGGTTACATGGTACTTCAGGGCTCAGGTCAGGGACAGGAGACCATCGTGGGCGAGATCGAGGAAAACTGCAGAACCAAGAGACAGATAGAGAAAATTAAGGATTCTTTTAGGAAAAGGTGAGTCATTCTTTCTGACTGGAGAAAAACGTTCAAGAAATCCATGGAAACAAGATTGTAGCTCTCAGGGTGGGATCTGAATCAGAGAGACACCTTGCAAAAAGACTTCTGGGAAAGATGTCCACCATCTTTAACAGAGAACACTGGCTAGAATTACATCCATCCAACTCCTACATAAATAGTAGAGTCATATGTTGTAGTTATAAACAAGATATAGAAGAGCAAGACATTTTGCATATGATCGTGGTCAAGATATATGAGTCACTCTCTCTTTTCTTCTCTCTGTGTGTACACCCTTTCTCTCTTGCTCTCTCCCTCCACTCCCTTACTTCCCCATGGCGACTTCCCTGGCCTTGGTCCTTGGGGCCAGTGAACTTACCTACCTGAGACCACTTCCCAATAAACCAATCTTCCATTCCCCCACAAAAGCAGTCTCAGTGTCAAAATGAAAGATCAATAGATATTCAATACCATTGAGAATTAAAGGGGGCCTCTTAGCCAGCCAGGGACCTTAGTAAATTTCTGGAATGAATGCAAAGTTCATGGGAATACATTTGTGGATGACAAAAAAAAAGTCCTCCCTCCACACCAAAAGGAAATTCAAAACTCCATACTGGGAACTGGGAGGAGAGGACATGAAAGAGAAAAATCAAGGCAAAACCTTGTAATAGTTAGGTATTTAATCTACAAAATAACTGGGCTTCTGAGTATCTCAGAGTGTCAACTCTGCCGGTATATCTCATGGTCCTACTAGGAGTTGAATTTACCTCCAGGCTGAGGCTAAAACAATTCTCAAAAGTCCTAATTCACTAAGACGAGGTTAGGGTAACAGTCATGGGGTCAAAGCTTTGGCATTTGGGTAGACTAGGAAATAACTCTGACAACTTTGACAGCATGAAAGCAATTGAGCCAATCTCGGGATCAATGGGCAAAGCCATAGTTCTTCTCCTAATGGGCATCTGTAGATACTGTCCAAAGGTGATCAAAGAGCCTTGAACAAATTGTTTACAACTGCAAAGGTAAACCACACAAGTTCCAGAATCTATACTGTAACTCACAAGAACAGAGAAGTGGGAAGTAAAGAAGAATGAATTCTTTATCTTTAGCCATTGCTTTTCAGAGTACACAAGAAATATTGTTGGAGTCATATGATATAGATGCATTGAAGATGCCCCTGAAAGAGACAACAAACCAATCCCTACGCAAAGGGATATGGCTAAGACAATGGACCACATGATAATGGAAAGACATTTTGAAATTTGAGAACTTCTACTCAGCCTGAATGTCTTAAACTATGAATACTTAATAACTGTCAAAATTTCAAAATGTGGAACATTTGGATTGGACACCTCTGTCCAAATGATAAAGATTACTAGGATTTCTTGACTGACTAAGGACTCTTAAGATAATTACAAATGAGCAAGTGAGATTGCTCAGAAACTAAGGGTGCTTGTCACCAAGAATAATTAGCTGAGCACCATCCATAGAATCCAAATGGTAGAAAGACAGAAGCATCTCTTACAGACTGTCCTCTGATCTCCACACTTGCAGCATGGCAAATGTGAGTGTGCATTCTCATGAATGAATGAATGAATGAATGAATGAATAAGTGAGTGAGTGACTGTATGTAAAGGACTTTTTGTTTTGTTTTGCTTTGCTTTTTAAGACAACTCCATGTATCATCAGTTTAACCTAAAGTAAATTTTCTCCTTTGTATATGTCCTGGCACTTGACTTTTTTATTTTATCACTTCTGTGACACAATTTTCTTTGTTAGAAATGACAATTTAAAATGTTTTTTGTTTGTTTGGTTTTTTTTTACTGTGTCAGCTTTAAATTGGGGCTTACAGATGTCAATTCAATTAGCAGTATGTAAGTTTGCAGTTCCCGAGAACAACTTGCATTGATACATCATCACTTGCCAAAGCTGTAGATACTGCTGGAGAAGTCCCAAATGACCAAAAAAAGAAAATAACGAATATTTGGGGTTAAACATATAGATGTATTTAAAAATGATTGGAACTGGTACAAGAAATTTTAAAAATAGACTAATTTACACACACATAATTACTTCAATTTCTCTAGCTGGGTTAATTGTGTACAGACATTTGCATAAAAGGAACAGGAGGAAAGATTTCAATGAAACTATTTCCCTAATAAAATTTCAAGTAGACAGATGTTTGCCCCAAGGAGCCATTCAGACAACAGAACTTACGGTAAAAACACACGAGTTCCAAAAGAGCATCTTCAGCCACAGAATTTTTATTACTTCGAGATGCATTCATTCTCCATTTGAATTTGGAATACATGGTGAGTTGGTTAACTCACTTTTTTCCATTGATAAATATTCCACCAGAAAGATCTGGAAAACTTGCAATGTTTACCTTGAAAATTCTCCTGGGGATATTACAGCTTTTAAAACGTTAATTTATACAGATATGAACGGCTCAATTAGGCTCACACTCTGAACAGTGTTCTCTCTCTCAAGAGCTGCCTACCGTCTGTTAAGTCAACTATTTCCAGTTCCCATCGTACATCATTTTAGCTGTAGAGATTGAAAATCCCAGTCACTCATAAAGATCATCTGCCCTACCCTCCCTCCTAAGTTCATCTGGGTCATCATTTTCTCCCATCTTCTTTTTTAATCACCAGATTTGAAAGGAACTTCAAAAGAAGGAAAAAAATGCCTAAACAATTCCTTTTGCAGGCTGGTGATTTTGGAACAATGACTACCTTGCTCTGTTGGTCTAGAAGGCTCTGTTTTCTTGCTCTCTAAAACAGCAACTGGTGGAAGAGAAAACTCAGAAGCCTGGAAGGCTGAAGGAAGTTTTCATTTTCTAGATTTATGTCCGGAGTCATCTCATACGGTCAGTCATTTTGATTCTGGAAGAGCAGGCTATGGTAGAGAAATCAGAAGCTCTAATGCCTAATAACCACAGCAGTGGATTCATTTCTTTGTTCTGCCTAACAGGATTTTAAGCCTAGGAAGTGCCCTCCCAGCCTCTGAGGAGTTGGTCATGCTAGCTAAAACTTTCCTCTGGTTCTTTTATACCTTTTTGATTTCTTATTTCAGTTAGGCAAGCCATTGAGTTGAAGTCTTCTATAAAATATATCCACCATATTCCATGTCATATAATGTAGAAGGACCAAGGGTCAATGATATAGTCCCAGAATTCCCATGGATAAGGGCAAAGATCACCTTGACAAAAACTCTTCACAAAAAGTCATTCCTGCCCTATGTAAAGTTGGATCTTGTTATGGTATTGGTACAAAACTTCCCCCAAAGATTCACACATTGAAGACTTGGTTTAAAAAGCAGCCATGTTCAAAAGTAGGGCTTTGGAGAAGTGATTACATCATGAGGTCTCTGTTTTCTCCTGCAGATTAAATTCAATGTCATACTAAAATTTTGGTGGCATTATTGCAAGGTGGTGGAAACTTAGGTTGTATGTCATTGGGGCACACTGTCAAGATTGTATTTCATCCTTGGGTACTTCCTATCTCTCTGGCTCTCCTTCCTGGCCACAAGTCCATGAGTACCTTTCCTTTCCCACACTTTCTATTATAGTATTGTGCCTCACCTCAGGCCTAAAAGCAGCAAACTAGATGAGTGTGAAATAAACCCTCTGAAGTCACAGGTCAAAGTAAGATTTCCCTATCTTGTTTACCTTGAATATTTTGTCATAGTGTTGTGATGTCCTCACAGAGAAGACCACTCTTACATGGGTTCAAGCCTACAGAAAGTCTTTATTAGCACGCTAGCTTGTGGTTACATGGAGTGTTTGGGACCCTAGTGCAGTCTCCAAGCCTGTTTTAGGGTTGGTTTCTAAGCATAAATGACACAACCTGGGTTGTTACACGTGTTCACAAAAACAGTTAACAGAATGAAACTACAAAAGCCAAAAACTAAGGGTAGTGCATTTAGAAACGTTCCCAGCTCTTTGTCATGGATTATGTCATTTGTCCTCATTTTTGGCATGTTTGCTGCTTACATGCTAGATTCAAGGCCTGAATAATACTTCTGCCTTGGCATAATAATAATAATAATAGTAATAATAATAATAATAAAAGTAAAAAGTAAAAAATAAAAATAAATGAGGCTGTAACCCAATTACTGGGGTTAAAGTCTGGGGTCCCATTACAACAGAGCCAAATGAGATTAACAGAAGTCAGATAATTTTCTTTTAGATCCTAAGAGCTCTGTGCCTTATTTTGTTACCTCAGTTATAGTATGTGTTCACATTTAACTGGATATCTTTCATGCATGTTGCCACCATGAAACACACAGAAACAGATAGAGATGCCTTCTTATTCTTTACCCCATGACCATAGATAGCATGATGTGTGTTTTTGTACAAATATGTAGGAATACACCATAGACCCAGACTAATACTCTGTTCCAGTTTTCTGGGGATAGATAAGAGAGAACATTGCCTATCTTTTAAAGACTCTTGGCTTGTGAGTTTCTTCTTATCCAATAAATTATTTCTTTGTTCTTTATCATGTGCTGCAGTAGAATCCATCAAATTTGTAGTGTAGGGTAGATGATGAAACTGATTGGTCCCAACATTTACCACAAAATAAAACACATAATAACTCTAATACTGCCAAGTTCTAACTAGCAAGTATTTTCCTATACTTACTTGGCCTTTTATTAATTCTGTTTACTGCTTCTGTTTGATGTGTCATGTGTAGGATCCTCAAACGCCTGTCTGTTAGTACTACACTTCTAAGAGAAGAATAAAATAAAGAATAAGGCTTCAGCTTGAGCATGCCTGGGTGAATCTCAATTCTTGCACTACCTTGTATAAACTGGACGTCATGAGAGTGCTCTCTTCATAGTCCTTATGCAAAAGAGAGGAGCTAGGCCTCTGAATGCTGGGGGTTGTTCTGGTGCTGCTATGTATTCAAATGCTAAATACTGGCTCTCAAGATTTGGTTGCAGACCCAAGGAGCACATTCTCAGGTGCACCAAAATAAGTTATGTAAGCTTTGCTTGCCAATCTTCTCTGACTGGTTAAATAAAAGTGGACCTTACCCAAATACTGGGAAGAATAGAAGTTGGCAAGGTTTGGGTTACCAGACTGGGGTCACAGGCAGGGACTAGGACAGGACGAGACAGAGAGAGAGAGAGAGAGAGAGAGAGAGAGAGAGAGAGAGAGAGAGAGAGAGAGAGAGGGAGGGAGGGAGAGAGAACACTGAAACGGGATGAATCAGGAGCACATGGCTCAGAGAAGTGCCCCCTGAGATCAGACTGACGGAGCAGAAATAACCCAGGCAAGACTCAGACAGCATGTAACTTGGGAGTGCAGCTGAGAATTAGCCAGTCTAACATAGAGAAACAGTTTAGAAGTAATCATTCAGTAATTGTGCTATGAATGGTTATATAAATCGCTGTGGATGGTTAAATAAATCAACAAGACACTGACTTGATTATTGGGGGGGCTGTCCGGGTTATAATAAAAACTAATAGAGTTATTAAATATCCTACAACAACATTTGAAATCACTGTGCCCTAGCCTCTGGTACTGAACGTTCATTAATCAACTAAGGTTAGTTTTAATTTTACCCTTTACTTTTTTTGTTCCTGTGTATGTATGAATGTTTTACCTCCTTATATGTCTGTACACTACTTGTCTACCTGGTATCCACTTCAGCCAGAAGAGAAGGTCAGATCCCATGGAACTGGAGTTACACGACAGTTGTAAGTGGCCATGAAAGTGTTGGGAACTCAACCCAGGTTCTCTGCAAGAGCAGCAAGTCCTTTGAACTGCCAAGCCATCTCTTCAGCTCCACCCTACATTGCTTGAGTATTCGTCCTTTTGGAGAACAGTACACTCCCTTGAGCAGTTTGCTATTAAGATGGTTTTATACAACTTCTCTACCATGATGTAGCAACCAATCCCTCATTTTTCCTAACGTTGAATACATCTTGCTTTTTATTGGTTCCTTGATAAAAACTATAATCATTTCCCTTGCTTCTGTTTGCTTCCAGAGAACAGGTACTTAACTTTGTATTGCAGTGAGTGACAAACCAGAACTGTCCTGTGGGCATCATCATCTCCTCCATAACATCACTGCATTTAAGGGGAAGAATAACTTTAGTGGTTTAATTCAAATATTTTACTCTTTTCTTTAATACAAGAATGTGAATGGAGGTTGGACACAGTGGTATGGTATCTACTTAGCATTCCTAGAACTTGGATATAACTGGGGATTAGAGTAAAATTCAGTGGTGTTTACTTAGCATGCAAGAGAACCTGGGCTCAATCCCTAGCACCACAAAGGAAAACAAAACAAAACAAACAAACAATAACAACAAAAGCAGTGTGGGTAGACTCATTGGTACTTGTAAGATCCTCAAAGATGTATAAAGACATAATCTCACCTCATGCATCTCCTGAAGGAGTCAGGGCTAACTAGGCTACTTTTGCATATCTTTCTTTTATGCACAGAAACACACATATGCAAATACACATAATCAAATTAATTCATATGTAGGTGCAGTGTTAATTTTATTTTTGCTCTTCTATTCTCTTTGCATTTATCAAATGGGTTATATTATTTACAGCAGTTGTAAGCTTCTTCTATGATGAAATGTGGTTGTGGTTTTTAATAGCTAGATAGTAATCCACAGAATGGATGTGTTGTATTTGTTTGACCTCATTAGTACAGATACTGAGGTAGGTTTCTATTCTGTGATTAGTGGTTGTGGTGGTTTGAGTGAGAATGGTCCCCCTAGGCTCTTAGATGTAAATGCTTGATTAACAGGGAGTGGCACTCCTTGAAAGGATTAGGAGATGAGGTCTTGTTGGAGGAAGTACGTCACTGGGAGTGAGGTTTGAGGTTTCAAAGGCCTGTGCCAAGCCCAGTCTCTTTTAGTGTGTACATCAGAATGTAGCCCTTGCCTACTTCTCTAGCACCATGCTTGCCTGCAGCCACACTCTGTGCCATTCTGATAATGGACTAAACCTCTGACTATGCTTGCAAGCTCCCAATTAAATGTTTTCTAAGAGTTAGCATGGCCATGGTGTCTCTTCACAGCAATAGAATAGTAACTGATACAATGGTGCTTCTAGCATCTTTTATATCTTTTATATCAAGCCTATTGATTCTGTACTACGTAATCACAGACCTGGAACTTCATGTCAAAGTGTGTGTTTATCAGCAATGTTTGCTAGGATACTGCTTAACCTTCACCTTTGGAGTACTGATGAACATATTCACCACATACCCAAGACTTTGTTTTGTATTTATAATTTTGATGTTTTCCTGAAAGAAGAATGAGTGAAAAGCTAAGAAGAATGCAGCTTATGAAACTTAACCTCTGAGCCTCCATGGAACCAGGAGCTCCTAATGCACACACACATATATATGGTTTTTAATCAGTTATTTAAGAATTTCAATGAATGTATTTGGATCATATTCATCTCTTCCTCCAACTCCTCCCAGAAGCACCTTATGCAACTTTGTGTTTTCATTGTTAAAACCCATGGGGTCCATTTGTGCTGCCTACATACCCTTAGGTGTATGTGGCTAGCACATCCACTGGAACATTGTCAATCTTTAAGGGCCATACCCTTAAACCAAAACTGACTGTGCCAGTAGTTGCCAATTCCCAGTAGTTCTTCAACTAAAGGTAGAACTTCATGCACAACTCTCTTTTGCTTTCCAGAATGGTAGTAGCGATTCCTGCCTCTACCAGCAATACAAGAAGAAACCGGATCCCAAATCTCTATGGCAATGGGTACTAGTACATTAGAGCTTTCTTGTTGATTTGTTAGTAAATATGTTGTAATGAGCTGGATGCAAAACATATCCAAAGTCTTTTTTGTATTTCAGTGGTTGAACTCTAGCTGTTGATGCTGTTTAAAGGGGCTTTGTGGGGCATTTTTAGAAGTAAGGGAACGCTTGGCTGTCAACTTGACTGCATCTGGAATTTACTAAAAGCTTCTAGATACATGTTACTATGAGGTACTTTTATTGATTAAATCATTTGAGGTAGGAAGACACATCTTAAATCTGGGCAATATCTTCTTTTAGACGCCTATATAAAAGACATGGAGGAAGGAAATGATTGCTCTTTGCCTGCTTGCCCTCATTCTCTGGTGAGTTCATTGCTTCACTGGCATTACTGCCTACATTTTCATACACAAGATCATCAGAGACATTAGCCCTCATGAAGCAAACAACTGTTAGATTCTTGAAATTTTTGGTGAGAGACAGCCATTGTTGGAATAGTTGGGCCACAACCTATAAGTCTCTTTAATAATCTCATTTTTATGTATAAAGATTCATCTTACACTGACTAATGCGTAATCTCTCCCTGCCCATAAGTTTAAAGAATTTCTTTGTATGTCTCAAGATTCATCCATTCTACAAATAAGATTGATCCTTTGCTATATTCTAGATCTTTTTGCAGGCCACAAAACAGAATTTCCAACAATCTGAAGGTTACAGTAATAAGAATAACTAATCAAAGTAAAATCAAGAAAAGAAAATAATGAAAAAGGAGTTGTCTAGGTGGCAGGCAGGTCTTCTGCTTACAAAATGTGGAGCACAGGAGACACAGGTTGAGTCAGGAGAGGAGCTATTGCAAGAAAATCCTTAGAGGTCCATGCATGCCTCCCCCATTCCTCACAAAAACACAAACAAGTTATTATTGGATTCTGTAGTTATATCTGCTCTCAATTATTTATGTAAGTTTGACTTTGTATTGACAGTATTAAAATTAATGCTTCAATATACTTCTGAAACTTTCATGTAAATACTGAATATGTAGAGCTCGAGTCATAAAAATACAATTACAAGATTTATTACTTTGATTTATTTAAATGGTGGATGCATAGCAGAAAATTGAGCAACATCTATTTTTTTAGACTTTGGGAGCTTGTTTTCTTAGCTAACTGGCATAAAACTGAACTAAAGGCCTTTATGATATAGAAATTATAAAATTTCCTCTGACTCTCTCTACATTTATGTAGGTGGAGTCTAAATCACAATAAATACAGCACCATCTGCAATTATGGTTAGTGTTCTTACTAATAGAGGAAAAATGTCCTGGTCATAAGGTGATACATGTAATATGCTCAATTGTCCCCAGATGACTGGGAAAGACAGCTGTCAGAGTGACATAGGTGTGGTGGTTTGAATGAAAATGCCCCACCCCCGCAGGCCCATAGGGAGTGGTACTATTAGGAGGTGTGGCCTTGGTGGAGTAAGTGTATCATTGAGGGTGTGCTCTGAGGTCTCAGAAGCTTAAGTGAGGCCTAGTGTCACTCTCTCTCTTCCTGCTGCCTGTCAATTCACATGTAGAACTCTCAGTTCCTTTTCCAGCACCATGCCTGCCTGCACATTGCTATGCTTCTCATCATGATGATAACAGACTAAACTTCCTGAACCTATAAGTCAGCCCCAATTAAATATTTCCCTTTATAAGAGTTTGCATGGTCATGGTGTCTCTTCACAGCAATGGAAACCCTAAATAAGACCTAATTGGTACCCATAGTGGAGTGTGACAGACCTGACCATGCTTTCAGGGATAATAGTGAAAGGACTTTGGAACTTGGACTAAAAAAGCCATTGAATGTTGGGATCTAAGTGGGATGTTCTATGGGAGCTTGGAAGATAAGAATGTTCACAGCATTGAAGAAGATAGAGGCCTGGCTTGTGAAGTTTCAGAGGGAAATTTAAAGACTATCGGGGCCATTTGCTATTATGATTTAAGATTCTGACATTCTGTTTAGCTGAAGCTAAATTATAATCTGTGGTTAGCAACATACTCACATTACTAAAGTGAAACCTTTGCTCTGCTAGGATACTCAATGCTGATAAGCTGAGAATTTAGCAGTGATTAAGAAGAAACTAACAGCACCTAGACAAAACCTGGAAAATATTTCCTGAGAGTCAGCATAATAAAAGCTGTGTTCCAGAGGCAACCAAGATTGGACCTTCTGCTGACAGCAAAACTTGGGTAGTTTTAGAGTCACCCAAATGGTACTGGATTTGAAGACATGAAGGGATCATGGAATGCTCAGACTTGGTATTATGAGAGGCCAGGAAAGGCCATTGGTGAAGGTGCAGCCTCAGTTGCAGTTAATAGCCCAGGACTGAAGGAGTCATGCAAAGAAGTTGAGGCTTGAGCCATGAAGAGAGCCTATGAGAGGCTGTTGGTGAAAGTGCAGCCCAGTTACAGCAGAAAACACTAGCATTTTGAAGATGCCAGTACCATAGGATGACCACCGAGAACAGCAGCAGCAGTGGAATAGAGCCAGCTAGAGCCTAGAAAACAAGCTATGTAGAGCTAGAAACATGATTTAGGCTCCTTGAAGGACCCAGAAGATAATGAGTAAATTCCAGATAATTGGACATTGAGCTATTAATACTGTTGGAGTTTGATTTTGCTTGATCCAGATTGTGATTGTGTCCTGGTTCTTTCCTCTTGAAGGGGGTATTTAATTTAATTCTTATTTTTTTAGGAGCCCACAGCTGAAAGACATTGAATTTTTAAAGAAAGATTTTATATTTTTAAAAAGATTGGATAGTTTAAAGAGTCCGAAAAATTATTTATTTATTTTTTTCTACTTTTTTTTTCGGAGCTGGGAACTGACCCAGGGCCTTGTGCTTGCTAGGCAAGCACTCTACCACTGAGCTAAATCCCCAACCTCTTCTACTTTTTTTTTTTTTCGGAGCTGGGGACCAAACCCAGGGCCTTGCGTTTGCTAGGCAAGAGCTCTACCACTGAGCTAAATCCCCAACCCCTCTACTTTTTTAAAAATTGAGTATTTCTTATTTACATTTTGAATGTTATTCCTCTTCCCGGTTTCCTGTCCATCAGCCCCCTAACCCCTCCCCCTCCCCTTCTATAAAGATGTTCCCCTCCCCACTCACCCCTTCTTACTACTCCCCCGACAACAATCCCCTACACTTGGGGTCCAACCTTGGCAGGACCAAGAGCTTCCCCTTCCACTGGTGCCCCAACAAGGCTATTCACTGCAACACATGCAATTGGAGCCATGGGTAAGTCCATGTTTAGTCTTTGGGTAGTGGTTTAGTCCCTGGAAACTCTGGTTGGTTGGCACAGTTGTTCTTATGGGGTTACAAGCTCCTTCACCTCTTTCAGTCCTTTCTTTAATTCCTCCAATGGGGGGTCCTGTTCTCAGTTCAGTGGCTTGCTGCTAGCATTCGCCTCTGTATTTAACATGTTCTGGCTGTGTCTCTCAGGAGAGATCTATATCCCGTTCCTGTCAGCCTGCACTTCTTAGCTTCATCCATCTTATCTAGTTTTGGTGGCTGCATATATATGGGTCACATGTGGGGCAGGCTCTGAATGGCCATTCCTTCAGTCTGTGCTCTAAACTTTGCCTCCATGTCCCCTCTATGGATATTTTTGTTCCCCTTTTTAAGAAGAAGTGAAGCATCTACATTTTGGTCATCCTTCTTAAGTTTCATGTGGTCTGTGCATTGCATCTTGGGTAATTCCAGCTTTTGGGCTAATATTCACTTATCATTGAGTGCATACCATGTGTGTTTTTCTGTGATTGGGTTACCTCACTCAGGATGATAATTTCTAGTTCTGCCCATTTGCCTATGAATTTCATGGAGTCATTGTTTTTGATAGCTGAGTAGTACTCCATTGTGTAGATATACCACATTTTCTGTATCGATTCCTCTGTTGGAGGGCATCTGGGTTCTTTCCAGTTTCTGGCTATTATAAATAAGAATGCTATGAATATAGTGGAGCATATGTCTTTGTTGTATGTCAAAGCATCTTTTGGGTATATGCCCAGGAGAGGTATAGCTGGGTGCACTGTCTAATTTTCTGAGGAACCTCCAGACTGAATTCCAGAGAGGTTGTACCAGTTTGTAATCCCACAGAAACTGGAGGGATGGTCCTCTTTCTCCACATCTTTGCCATCATCTGTTGTCACCTGAGTTTTTGTTTGTTTCTTTGTTTTGTTTTGTTTTGTTTTTTGCTTTTTTAATTATGTATACATCATAAAGTTTTCTGCCTGCATGTATGCCTGCATGTGGTTGCTGGGAACTGAACTCAGGACCTCTGGAAGAGCAGACAGTGCTCTTAACCTCTGAGCCATCTCTCCAGTGTCACCTGAGTTTTTGATCTTAGCCATTCTCACTGGTGCGAGGTGAAATCTCAGGGTTGTTTTGATGTGCATTTCCTTAATGACTAAAGATGTTGAACATTTCTTTAGGTGCTTCTCAGCCACTTGATATTCCTCAGCTGTGAATTCTTTGTTTAGCTCTGTACCCCATTTTTAATAGGGTTATTTGGCTCTCTGGAGTCTAACTTAAGATCTCAGAAGATGGAAAGACCTCCCATGCTCATGAATTGGCAGGATTAATATAGTAAAAATAGCCATTTTACCAAAAGCAATCTACGGATTCAATGTAATCCCCATCAGAATTCCAATTCAGTTCTTCATAGAGTTAGAAAGAACAATTTACAAATTTATTTGCAATAACAAAAAAACCAGGATAGCTAAAACTATCCTCAGCAATAAAAGAACTTCTGGCGGAATCGCCATCCCTGACCTCAAGCAGAACTACAGAGCAATAGTCATAAAAACTGTATGGCATTAGTACAGAGACAGGCAGATAGATCAGTGAAATAGAATTAAAGACCGAGAAATGAACCCACACACCTATGGTCACTTGATCTTTGACCAAGGAGCCAAAACCATCCAGTAGAAAATAGGTAGCACTTTCAAAAAATGGTGCTGGTTCAACTGGAGGTCACCAGGTAAATTGATCCATTCTTATTACCCTGTACAAAGTTTAAGTCGAAGTGGATCAAGGACCTCCACATCAAACCAGATACACTCAAACTAATAGAAGAAAAGTTGGGGAAGAGTCTCAAACACATGGGTACTGGGGAAAATTTCCTGAACAAAACACCAATGGCTTATGCTCTAAGATCAAGAATGGACAGATGGGACCTCATAAAACTGTAAAGCTTTTGTAAGGCAAAGGACACTGTCATTAGGACAAAACAGTAACCAACAGATTGGGAAAAGATCTTTACCAACCCTACATCCGATAAAGGGCTAATATCCAAAATATACATTGTTATACCTTTAATGAGCTACTCATACTCATCAGTTTAGGAAATAATGATTATTTATTCTTAGACCCAATTTGACATCTCAACAGCAAAATGAGTTCTTTTCTATGCCCAGGTACCTACTTCCTTTCAGAGATTTTGAGAATTGTATATTTCTTTACACTTGGGGAGTTTCTTGTTATGTAAAAGGAAATGTGTGTGTGTGTGTGTGTGTGTGTGTGTGTGTGTGTGTGTGTGTGTGTCCCAAGACTTATCAATTGGGTGTGGCAATGCTTTTATTAAATTACCATCTAAGGAAATTTTCTTTAGGGGACTCGATTTGTTTCCTCGTGTTTTAATATTTTCTCAAACTATAGTCTTTCTTCAATTTTTCCATTCCTCCAATTATTTTTAATAATTTTTACTCTTGGGCAATTTCACACATATATTGAATCATATTCTACTGGAGTTAAAAGTGGTTGTGCGGCACCATGTGGGTGCTGGGAACTAAACCTAGGTCCTCTGTAAGGACAGCCAGTGCTCTTAACCACTGAACCATCCCTCTCAAGCTGAGAAAGAAATTTGAAAATAAGAAATACTTAATGAGATTTCAAGACACCTTGTAGAAAATGCATGGCCGATAAAGTGTGCACCTGCAAACAACAGTCTAACAAAGCCAGGAGACTAGACCTGAGGGTGCCAAAATTGTTGACTTCACTGGAAAAAAACCAAAGGGAGAGAAGGGAGTTAAAACTCTTCCAGCTATACTGAAAAAAGGAATGCACCAGAAAGCAGGACTGCACAGAATAGAGATGGAGAAATCCATGTTTGCTAAAGTGTCTTAGATGGAACTGCTTTTAGAACTCTGCTTTTAGACAAGGAGAACATGCTCTAGGCAGTGGACAGTAATGAAAACCACCTCATTAGAAAGTGATTGAGGCAGCTGATGGCGTGTCTGCATACCAATGGTCAGAGCCCAGAGTCTTCCAGCATCCCTAAATAAAATACCCATACAGGAAAGTTTTTGTTTAAATACCTCCACAAAATTTAAAAAAAAATTAAGTAGAATTTGTGATGTCCCAAAGGAATGAGAAAAATGCCATACAGGCTATGAGTTTTGTTTTGTTTTCTTTTCTTTTCTTTCTTTGTTGTTGTTGTTTGTTTGTTGTTGTTGTTGTTGTTGTTTGTTGTTGTTGTTGTTGTAGTCCTTGGCCTCCTCAGCATCACTTTGGCCTCTGTGTACATGTGTTTTCTGATCCATCATCCTCATCATTGTACTCAATTACCAACACTGTGTGGGCACAGTACGCAGAGGTGAGCTGTACTGTTTGAGTCTCTACATGAATGCTCATGCAGAATTACTAAACTTTCCTAGACTGTCTTTCCCTCACTAGTAAAAGTAGGCTTATTTATTCTCAGAGCAGTAAGATAGGACACGCACTTCCTAGGAGGGTCAGGGATTAGCTCAGCTTGTAGAATGCTCCCCTAGCAGGCAAGCCCAGGCTTCATCTCCAGCAGTGCATAAACTGAGAGTGCTATAACACATGCTTGTCATTTCAGCACCCAGGAAGTAGAAGCAGGAGGATCAGGAAGTTCAAGGCCATCTGCTGAAATGTTGTGAGTGAAGACCAGCTTGGAATGCCTAAGACCTTGTTTGTCTCCAAGTAAGAGGAGGAAGAAGAGAAGAAGGAAGAGGAAGAGGAGGAAGAAGAAGAAGAGGAGGGGGAGGGGGAGGGGAAGGAAGAGGAGGATAAAAAGAGTAGAAAGAGGATGAGAAAGAATAAGAGGAAGAGAAAGTACATAAGGAGGAGGAAGAGGAGGAAGAACCACCCACTGCTTAATAAAATTAATGCCAAGTGCCATTTTCTTAGACTCAAAAAGAATGCTAGAATTCTGAGAGAACATTGTGTGAATGGGGACTAAAACTCTTTTCAGAATATACTGATTTTCCTTCCAGAGCATAATAACTATAAGTAGAAGTTGAGTGGAGGTACTTGAAGATGTGTGTGGCGTGGGTCTGCATTTATCTGTAGCCTTTAGAGCTAAAGATTACACCCCGAGGGTTGCCTTGCTGTTCAGAAGGATCCTAGGGAAGATTGGAAAATTACAAATAGGGCTGGAAACTTTAAAATGTACCGTGACCTCACACAGTTAATGCTGATATTGGGAAGCAGTCTCTTAACCCACATTAAGGCATCAAAAGATGTCTTCATCCTTTTCATACTTGTACATTTGGGATAATAAAGGATTCTTTCTTGCAGCAAACAATTGGCTTGCTTCAGACCATCCAAGGTTTCCGGCAGAGCAGGATGAAGACCTGGGTTTCCAATACTGCTGGTTCTAGCCCATACACTTCATTATTGAGGAATCTCCCAAAGGGATGCTATAGACACCAGGAATCTTGGTGGCCCCAGACCTGACGGGTTGCTTGAGAGCTTTGGAAACTGATGAAATGCTCAAGTTAAGGAGAATAAGAGCATGAAAGCACGTCTGTGCCAAGGCATCTCAAACGCTGGAGTAATAGTGTCATTTTTATAATGATACTTTAAGTTTACTGGGGTCTTAGAACATTACAGCACTCACTCACTCACACATGATGGTCTCCATTGTACCCACAGGGTTGTACAATGTTTTAGTCAATGGTAGTGATAGCAATAGTGTGGAGGAGCTCATATCATTGAAAATGGACTTTCTCCCCTCTTCCTATTGCAAGAGGAGGGTGCTTGCCACACCAGCAAATCCACTCCAGGAAGCACCATGTCCTTTAGATGGCAAAAGGCAGTGAGAGGAAACCAACTCATGTCCTTTATTGTATTTGTGTGGAAAAAGCAGGGGAGGGGAAAGATTCAGGTTTGACTACTTTAGATAATCCTGCCAGGTTTGGAGCCATGTACTGGCTGCATGGTGCTTGCCTTATGTCAGATGTTGATGTGGAAAAAGGGAATCCTGGTTTGGTATCTTAGATTTTGACAAAGGTTGTTGAGAATGGAGGCTGCAAATGGAAGACTTGTTCGTGGAGAGCCCTTTGCTGACACTAAAGTGTTCTCTCTGACAGGTGTGCATGTTTTTAGTCAGGTAGACTGCAAACACTAGTGCATCAAGATCACAGAAAATAGGAGCTGAGTACGTGGCTCATTCAATAAAGCGCTTTTCTTACAAGCGTGGGAATCTGAATTTATTCCCAGTATCCATGTAAATAGTTGGGCCCTATGGCTCACAGCTATAATCCCAGCTCTGGGAAAAGGAGATAGAGAAACTCTAAAGCTCACTGGCCAAACAACATAGCCTAATTGCTAAGCCTCAGGTTCCAGTCTCCAGTCTCTGGCTTTCACATGCATGTGTCAATTATACCCCACAAGAGTGCGCGCGCGCGCGCACACACACACACACACACACACACACACACACAAAATATATATATATATATATATATATATATATATATATATATATGTCACACTCACCCCATGTTCTTCACTAAACAAACCCCTCTTACTATAAACATGCTTCTGTCTCTTTTTTTCAAAAGTTACTTTGTCTGTGGTAGTCTTTATATCTTGAAATAAAAGAATATATATATTATGTGTGTATGAGTATTATGTAATATTATGTATCTATATGCATACACAATGTACATACACACCACACACATGTGTGTGTTTGTTTATATATGTGTGTGTACAATTATATAAAACTGATATATAAAGATGATTTTTTTGCATGTAACTTGAGACTCACCTTTTGAAATACGCAATAAAGACTTCATGTATAGAGTTAGTTACATGGGTTTGAATTCCTGAAATTAGACTAGAGGTATACAGCTGGGAGTCTAAGTATCTGCCTGTCATATGTCTATGTACTATGATTTGAAGGATTTTTCATATTTTCATGTGTTGGAAAGTTGATGTCCAAATGGTTATGCTAATGGTACTGAGAGGTGAGGTCTCTAAAAGATTGGATCCTAAGAGTTTGTCCTTATGAGGGACTGATTATTCTATCCCTCGATGAATTTATGGATTCTCAAGAGACTGATTTTGTTCGGGAGGTGAGCTGAGGGTGTACTGCCTCACAGTGAAATGCCCTGGGCTGCACAGCACTAAAGAAGTCCTCCCCAGAGACCAAGCTGACACTGGCCCCATGCTCTCCACTGAACAAACCCTTCTTACTATAAACACACCTCTGTCTCTTCAAGGATTACTTTGCAGTGGCGAAAAAAAAGCCAACATGGATTTGTGCAGCTGATGTTGGGTATGCATTGGATTCTCAAGGGGAAAAGCATGGGATAAAAAGGGTTATTTGAAGCTTGGAGCACCTAATATTACAAGAACAGAGGAAGGTGAATTTACAAATAAAACAGGGGACAATATCAGAGGGCTGGCCTTGTTCTCTGCAAAGCTTCCTTCACAGCAGCCTAGCAGAATGTATGGTTCGGGCAGGTGTACGTGTGCCCTGATTAGAACTGATTAAGATACTTATTTTTTTTTATGAGATCCAAACTCTAGGCTCTTACATTCATCTAGCAAACCCTAACACACCCAAGCTTTCTGGCAACCTCCTGAAATGTGCCAATGCTTATAAATTTTGTCTGCCATTTAAAGACATTACTTTGTAATGCAGGCAGGAGGGGTTCCCTCATGCCTCCTTTCTGAAGGACTTTCCTTTCCCACTATGATGTGATGTTGGGCTCTTGAATATCCTTAGCCTTTTGTCCTGTTAAGGTGCTTGTTGTTTGCCTCTACTCCCTGTTAGGAACCGTGTAGGGTAAGTAATTAATTAAAGCACAGGGTTTGTAGGCAGGTAAGACTTGGTTCAACTCTCAAACCTCCAATTAACTGCAGTGTGTGAAGCTGTGCTTTCTTCCTCAATGAAATGGAAGTGATTGCATCCATGAAATAATTTGGTTTTGAGGAGTGAAGATGGCAGGCAAATTGCTTTGGCAAGAAGATGCTAAAATTTGATATGTGTTCAATGAATTAAAAGTGCTACATTTTCTGACTGTGATTTCTGGTACTGGGCCATGTTCATTCAATCTGAAAATTGCCACCATTGTAGAATTTAGAGGAATGCAAGTCAAAAAGTCAATGTGCTCGCAAACCATAAAATTTTGTAGAAGAAAAGAAAGTAACCTTGAAAGATTAAAATTTTATTTGTAACAAATTGATCAGTCTCAGAGTGTTACTCAGGCTTACAGGCCTACAAGCCCATGTGTGCGAGTATGTTCTGTACAGTAAGATACCCGCAGGAGCATGACTCCTTCAAAGAGCTTGGTTCTGAAAGAACTGGAATCCTGAACAGTGCTCTCGGATCTTCTGATCCCTTTGGTGATTTTTTTAAAAAAACTATATCCGATAACCTTCCTCTGGTCTTTCTATTTAACTTGGATTTCAGTTTCTGGAAGATAATTTTACATTCTAACTTTTAGTAGTGTCAGAACGTATTTGATCCTCCTTGACTCTCTTAGCCAGCACTGGCCAATAACAAGATCTGTTTGATCTCTCATTATCTCTTAAGCCTTGGACAAAGTGATGAGCATGTTTGTCACTCACTATTTTCTAGTTAGATTCAAATTTCAGGGATTTGTATGTTAAGCCATGTTTTCTTGAAGTCTCTTAGAAGCCATTCATTTATTCTTTTCCAAATCATTAATGATTGATTGTTAGCCCCACTGGAATCATTCTTAAGCACTGGTAGCAACTTTTCATGGGTAGTCACTATTCATGGTTTTGAGGATAACTTCGATGACCACTGTCCCATTACTTATTGTAAAGCTAACATCAGAATGGCTCTTGCAGTAATTTGGTCTAGAAGTTGTTTGTAGGGATTCACACAGAATCCCTTCTTTAGATGTTTGTTGAGCCTCTGACTAGTCAATATAATCTTCACAGCCAAAACTGCATATGATCGTTCCATTGATCAAAATAGTAATTGATGCTGACAAACTCCTATTCCTCATACCAGAAAACAGATATTGTATTACTTTTCCTCACAACTGCCCACTCAGGTACTTGCATAATCATGTTGCCAGGTTCTGGTTCTGGAGTCAGAACAAGGAGCCTATACACTTCTGGAAGCTCCTTGAACCACATTAAGCCTTATTGGCAATCAGAAGAAGACAAAGGAGAATACTTACCTAGAATATACAAATCATGAACTCTCCAACAGCCTTTTATAACACTTACTATTAATCAACTACATTCTAAATAAGGTATTCATTGTAATATCTGTTTACATTTCCCCCTAAATTTATCTCGTTACCTGTGCTGTCTCCCTCCTCCCATTGCTTCCAACCCAGCATGGTTGTTAGGAAGCAAAGATCTTCACACACACACACACACACAAACACACACACACACACACACACACACACACACACACACACGCCCATAGCACAGCTCCACAACAAAGCTTAACTACAGAGAAGACTCTAAAATCCCATCTGATCCATTTCTTCTGCCACTCATTTTTATCTTAGTTTCTTGAGGCTGTCTGTCTAGAATTAGAATTTGTATGCACCAAGTTTTATAAATTCAAGCATTTACTTTTCTGCTAGAAAATCAAACAAGGACAAAAAATTGCTTAATTAGCATTTTCAATCTCTAGTCTCCGTAAGTCATGGGTTTTATATATATCATGTATTATTTTTTTTAAGAAAGATCTCACTATGTAGACCAGGCTAGCCTAGAACTCACAGAGATCCTTTTTATATCTGCCTCCTGAGTGCTGGAATTAAAGGTGTGTGCCATCATACGAGGTTATATTTCATTTCATAATAATATCTCCAAATTGTAATTTATTTGCATATTATTTGTGGTAGAGAGTATTATTGAGATTTCAAAACAACAATCGAATGTGGAGTGCAAACTAGAAATAGCTCTTAGCTACTTCAGGGAATGAAGAATTTTACATCTTTTTGTTGTTGTTGCTGTTTTTTTCCTTGTTAGTAGAAGTATAAATGGATAGATAGTTCTTTTGTGAATTCCAGAGAATGTAATTTAAAATATTTATTTATTTATTATTTATTTACTTACTTATTTACTTTATGCACTTGTGTGTTTTCCTGCATGAGTTTGTGTGCCTGGAAGCCATAGGTTGTCAATCCCTCGGAAATAGAGTTTCAGACTTTTGTGAGCTACCCAAAGTGGGTACTGGGAAATGAACCTGATCAAGAACACTTAGCACTCCTAACCTCTGAGGAATCTGTGCTGGCTAGTTTTATACCAGCTTGACAGAAGCCAAAATTATCTAAAAGAAAGCCACCTAAATAGGAAAAAAAATGGCTCCATAAGATCTGGTTCTAGAGCATTTTCTTAATCAGTGAATGATCAGGGATGGCCCAACCTATTATGGGTGGTGCTATCTCTGGGCTAGTGATCCTAGGTCCTGTAAGAAAGCAGTCTGAGCAAGTGACAAGAAACAAGCAATTAAGTAATAAGTACTTCTATGTGGCCTTTGCATCAGCTCGTGCCTCTAGGTTTCTACTTCGTTTTAGTTCCTGCTCTGACTTCTTTCCATGATGAACAGTGTTGTGGAACAACGATGAGACAGCCTGACTCCGTTTTAAGATTAGAAGCTGCTTTGTTACAAGGTCAAAATAAGTTCATTCCTTTTTTTCTGTAAAACTTGAGTTTGAATGTGTCCTATCCCATTTCCTAAATTTGACATGTTCTATACCTTATATTATGATCTCTACCCTGATAGGATAAGATGTTCTGTCAAATCTGACAAGTTTTTATGTAGCCAAAGCCCTAGGAAACCTCTTAGCCTAGCAGTTTTGGGTTTTTAAAAATTCCATTTATCCTGTATTCATAGCTATTCACTCAAACCCCTTTGTAGGACGATAGCTTTGTCTGGCAGAAAATAAAGCTTGCTTAATTTGACAAAAAGAAAGAAAGAAAGAAAGAAAGAAAGAAAGAAAGAAAGAAAGAAAGAAAGGAAGGAAGAAAGAGAGAGAAAGAAAGAAAAAGTCAGTGGCCTTTATTCTTGTTGGGTGGGATTAGCAGTATAATTCAAATAAAGACTTTTCTCCCCAAGTTGCTTTTGGTCATGGTATTTCATCATAGCAATAGTAACCCCAAGAAATTGGTACTAGGATAGTGGGGTATTATTGTGACAGAACAGGCTATGTTTTGGGGAGGCTCCTAAAAGGTGTTTGGAACTTTGAGCTAGAAAAGCCATTGAGTGTTGATAACTCATTGGTGGTTCTGTCAAGCCTTGAGGATAAGCATGTTGAGAGCAGTTCAGACAATGGAGGGTTAGCTTCTGAAGTTTGAGAGGGAAGCAAAGACTTTAGTGGGCTATTTGTGAAAAGTCTGTGATGTCTGGTCAGCTAGAGCTGAAGAATTGGCTGATTAACAAGAAACCAGAACCTCTAAAGTATAACATTTACATTAATAGGACAATTGATTCTGGTTAGCTAGAACTGAGAGCTTAGTGGCAATTAAGAAGAGACCAAATCACTGAGGTGAAATTTTCTGGGAAGTACTTTCTCACAGAAACTGTGTTCCAGAGGCAGCCAAAGTTATACCTGGAGCTGGCAGCTGAACTTGGTAGTATAAGAATCTTTTGGGTAGTACTTGTTTTGAAGGCATGAATCATGGTGAACAGCTGAAATATGGCACTTTAAGAGGTTAGGAGACAATATTCGTTGATGAAGGTACAACCACAGTGATAATTGAAGGCCCAGATTGAAGGGATCATGCTGAACAGTTGAGGCTTGGCACCATGAAGAGAGACTAGGAAAAGCCATTGGTAAAAGTGAAGCCTACCTATGCCCAAAGACCTCAGAATTTTGGAGATGGCAATGTCATGGAATGGCCATCAAGAATAGCAGCAGCCTTGGAGTAGAACTTGCCTAAGCTTAAAGGTCAAGCTGTGTGTGCTGCAGAGGGCAAAGCCAAAGAAGTGGCCCAAGCTCCTTGGAGGAGCCCAGAAGACCATGAGTGGGTCTCAGATGCTGAACTTTGAGTTATTTGCCCTATTGGAGTTTGGTTCTGCTTTACAGGAGGCCGTACCAGCAACAAGAACCATATATAAGACAATGCCATCTGCTCACCAAGTCCCTTTAAAGCATATCCAACAGCCCTAAACTGCACCCCTACCCTGGGCTCCATATTCTTCTGATCCACAACTTTAACAAAAGACTTTTACTTTACTGGAGGCCATGCAATGCTAGAAATCATGGAGACTAAACAGGTACCTAGAACCCCAGAGATCACGGAACCCTAGGGTCAAGCTTGACATCCAAACCCAAGAGGTCACACAGACCATAAAAACTCCACTGGAGACTCCCTACTAGAACTGAAGTGTCTCTTGTCACCAGAACCCCAGTCTACTTAAGCCAGAAGACCAGAGAAGAAACAGAAATCAAGGGGGGAAAAACTTCTAAAAAAAAAAAAAAGATAAATTCAGTAATTAGCAGCTAAAACAATAATAACCTCAAATCCAAATGACAAGAGTCCAGCATTAAGACTATAATAAAACCACCCAGGACAATATGGCACCCCCAGGGCCTAGCTATCCTACTACAGGAAGCCCTGAAAATCCTAATACAGCCAAACCACAAGAAGATGATCTTAAATCCAATCTTATAAAGATGATAGAGGCCTTTAAGAGTAAATTAATAAATCCCTTAAAGAAATCCAGGAAAATGCATCAAAGAGGTGAAGGCAATGAATAAAACTGTTCAAGTCCTGAAAATAAAAACACACAAACTAAGGAAATCCTGGAGATGGAAAATCTAGGTAAGTGAAAGGAACTACAGATACAAGCATTGTTGTGCCTCAAAGTGTTCACGAACCTCAAAAGACCACCAAGGAGTCATTGCCAATGCAATTGCATTAGTGTCTCTTTATTGCAGACTCAGGCTTGGACTTGCCTCCAACCCAACCCTGACACAGCAGAACGGAAAGGCAGAGCAGCTTCAAACCCTCAGCAGGATAATGTTTTATAGGAAATGGAGCAAGTGAGGGGGTGTCAAGCATGGCAGGCATCTAATAGGAAGACTATTGTAAGCCAACAGGTAGGTGCTCTAAAGCAAAACCATGAGCAATCACAAACGGTCTGAGAGTACATCTAAAACAATCTGATTAATCTTTGACTGTGGCTAGCAAGCTGCTCTCTTTCTTTTAAGATGAAGGCCAGTCCTAAGATAGAGGAGGTTTGGCCTCTCAGCATCACCAATAGAATCCAAGAGATGGAAGAATCCCAGGCATAGAAAACATGGCAGAAGAAATCAATGTATCTGTCAAAGAAAATGTTATATCTAAAATGTTCTTGGCACAAAACATCTAGAAATCTGGGACACTGTAAAAGGACCAAACCTAAGAATAATAATAGAAGAAGAAGATTCCTAGCTCAAAGGCCAGAAAATATTTTCAATAAAATCATAAAAGAAATTTTTGTTAGTCTAAAGGAAGAGATGCCTACAAATGTACAAGAAGCTTTCAAAAGGCCAAAGAAATTAAACCAGAAAAGAGTCCCTGCACCATATATCAATCAAAACACTACATGAATGGAACAAAGAAAGATGATCAAAAGCTGCAAGGGAAAAAGGCCAAGTAATATATAAAGATAGACCTGTTAGAATTGCACGCAATTTCAAAAAAAGAAACTCTAAAAGCCAGAAGGGAATTAGATATTTTGCAGACTGTAAGAGACCACAGAGGCCAACCCAGTCTACTATATTCAGCAAAATTTTCAACCTCAATAAGTGGAGAAAACAGGAAATTCCATAACAAAATGAAATTTAAACAGTATCTATCTACAAATTCAGCACTACAGAAGGTACTAGAAGGAAAGTCCAACCCAGTGAGTTTAACTACACCCAATAAAATACAGGAAATAAATTATTTCATACCAGCAAAACCAAAAAAAGCAAACACACACACACACACACACACACACACACACACACACACACATGCGCACTACCACTGCCAACATCAAAATAATAGGAATTAACCATCATTGGTCATTGATATCTCTCAACATCAATGAACTCAATTTCCCAATAAAAAGACATAGGCTAATATAATCATGTGAAAACAGAATCTGTCATTCTTCTGCATAAAAGAAATATACCTCAACATCAAAGACATTACCTCTGAGTGAAGGGTTGGAAAAAGATTTTCCAAGCTAATGGATCAAAGAAGCAAGCTGGTATAGTCTAACCAAATAGGCTTTCAACCAAAATTAATCAAAAGATAGATGGAAGGACACTTCATACACATCAAAGGAAAAATCCACCAAGATGACATCTCAGTTCTGAACATCTATGCTACAAACGCAAGGGAACCTACATTTGTGGAAGAAACATCACTAAAGCTTAAATCTCACATCAAACACCATACATTAGTAGTGGGGGACTACAACACCATATTCTGATCAATGGACAGGTCATCCAGATAGAAACATAAGAAGAGAAATAATGGAACTAACAGATGTTATACCAAATGTACAACAAATATCTACAGAACTATTTACCCAAATACAAAAGAATGTACCTTCTTCTCAGCACCTCAAGTAACCTTCTCCAAAATTGAGCATATGCTTGGCCACAAAGCAAGTCTCAACAAGACCAGAAAACCCCCAGTATGTTATTAAACCACCATGTGTTAAAGCTCGAACCCAACAACACAAGCAACAGAAAGATTTACAAACTCATGGGAACTGAACAACTCTCCACTGAATGACTACTGGGTCAAGGAAGAAATAAATGAAGAAATTAAAGACTTTATAGAACTCATTGTAAATGAATGTATGACATATACTAGCTTATGGGACACAACGAAAGTAGTGCTAAATGAACATTTTATAGCACTAAGTGCCTTCATGTAGAAACTACTGAGATCTAAATCCTAGCAATTTAACAGCACACCTAAAAGCTTTAGAAGAAAAAGATGCAAAAGAGCAACAGATAGCAAGAAATTGGGCTGAAATCAATAAACTAAAAACAAAGAGAGCAATATAAAGAATGAATGAATCAGTTAATTCTTTGAGAGAATCAACAAGATAGACAAACCCTTAGCCAAACTAAAAGATAGAGAAACAATATCCAAATTAACAAAATCAGAAATGAAAGAGAGGATGTAACAGTGGACACCTAGGAAATATAAAGAATTATTAATTCTTATTCAAAACCAGTACTCCACAAAATTGGATGATCTAAAAGAAACAAATGGATAGTTTTACTGATAGATACCACTTGCCAAACTTGAATCAGTATTGAATCAATAATTTAAATAGACCTATAACCCCTAAAGAAATAGAAGCAGTCATTAAAATTCTCACAACCAAAAAAAAAAAAAACTCCCAGGACTAGATAGATTTAGCACAAAATTATACCATACCTTCAAAGAAGAGCTAATACTAATACTCCTCAAATTATGCCACAAAATAGACTCAGAAAAACAGTGCCAAATTCATTTTATGAAGCCACAGTCACTCTGATACCTAAACCACACAAAGACAGCATATAAAGAGAATTTCAGACCAATTTTTTTCGTGAACATTGATGTAAGAATACTCAATAAAATACTCACAAACCAAATCCTAGAACACATGAAAAGGATCAGATCATCCAACATGATCTAGTAGGCTTCATTCCAATGATGAAGGAATGATTCAACATATGAAAATATGTTAATGTAATCCACAATATAAACAAATTGAAAGAAAAAAAACCCACATGATCATCTCAGTAGATACTGTCTTAGTTAGGGTTTCCATTGCTGTGAAGAGATACCATGACCATGGCAACTCTTATAAAGGACAACATTTAATGGGGGCTGGCTTACAGGTTCAGAATATTATCAAGGTGGGAGTATGGAAACATCCAGGAGAACATGGTGTTGGAGGAGCTGAAAATTCTGCATCTTGTTTCAAAGGCAAACAGGAGAGCACTGCTGTCTTCCACACAGCTACGATGAGAGTCTCAAAATCCACCCCTACAATGACACACTTCCTTCAACAAGGTCACACCCACTACAACAAGAACACACTTCCTAATAGTGCCACTCCAAGCATATTCAAACCACCACACATGCTGCAAAGGCCTTTGACAAAATCCAACACCTCTTTATAATAAAGGTATTGGAGAGATCAGGGATATAATACACATGCCTAACATAATAAAGGCAATATATGGCAAGCCCTATAGCTAATATAAAATTAAGTGGTGAGAAACTCAAAGCAATTCCACTAAAATCAGGGACAGGACAAGACTGTCTACTCTCTACATATTTTTTCAATTTATCATGTGAAGTTTTAACTTGAGCAACAAGACCACTAAAGGAGATCAAGGGGATATAAATTAGAAAGGAAGAAATCAAAGTATTGCTATTTTCAGATGATATGATAGCATACCTAAGAAACTCCAAAAATTCTACAAGAGAACTCCTCCAGCTGAGGAATGCCTTCAGCCAAGTGGCTGGATATAAAATTAACTAAAGAAAATCAGTAGCCCTCCCATATCCAAATGATTAACGGACTGAGAAATAAATCAGGGTACCAACAAATTAGCCACAAATAGTATAAAATACCTCTGTGTAGCTCTAACCAACCAAGTGAAAGACCTGTATGACAAGAACTTCAAGTCTCTGAAGAAAGAAACTGAAGAAAATATTAGATGATAGACCATGCTCACGGATTGGTAGAATTAAAATAGTAAAAATGGCCATCTTATCAAAAGAAACCTACAGATTCAGTGCAATTCCCATAAAAATTTATTTATAGACTTTGAAAATGCAACACTCAACTTTCTATTTTTAAAAGATTTATTTATTTTATGTATATGTAGCTGTTGCTGTCTTCAGACACACCAAAAGATTACACATCAGATCCCATTACAGATGGTTTTAAGCTACCATGTGGTTGCTGGGAATTGAACTCAGGAACTCTGAAAGAGCAGTCAGTGCACTTAACCATTGAGCCATCTCTTCAGCCCCTAATACCCAACTTTCTATAGAAAAACAAAAGTCCATGTTAGCTAGAACAACAAAAGGACTTCTGGAGGTATCATCATCCCTAATTCTAGCAATACAGAACAATAGTAATAAAATCCACATGGCATTGACATGAAAGCAGGTAGTTGATCAATGGAGTCAAATTCAAGACCCAAAAGTACATTCACACACCAATGACTTTTGACAAAGAAGCCAAAACTATACAATGCAAAAAGGAAAGCACCTTCAACAAATGGTGCTGGTTTAACAGGATGTTGGCATGTAGAAGGATGCAAACAGATCTGTATCTGTTTTGCTGCACAAAATTCCAGTCCAAGTGGGTCAAAGACTTAAAACCAGATACACTAAACCTGATAGTAGAGAATGTGGGAAATATCCTTGAACACATTGGCACAGGAGACAACTTCCTGAACAGAACACTAATCATGAGACACTAAAATCAACAATTAATAAATGGGATCTCATAAAGCTGAAAAGCTTCTAAAAGGCAAAGGACAAAATAGCAGCCTACAAGATGTGAAAAGATCTTTGTTAACCCTACACCTGACAGAGGGCTGATATTTTATATATATCCCAATTAAAATGGGATACCAAAATAACAGAATTCTCAACAGATGAATCTCTAATGGCTGAGAAGCACTTAAAGAAATGTTCAATGTCCTTAGTCATCAGTGAAATGAAAATTAAAATGACTTATAGATTTGATTCATCTTATACTCTCCTCAATCGCTAACATCAAAAAAGTCAATTGACATTTCATTCTGGCAAAGGATGTGGAGCAAGGGGGACACTCCTTCATTGCTGGCCAAACTTGTGTAGCCACTTTGGAAATCAATTTGGTGGGTTCTCAGAAAACTGGGAATATATCTATGTCAAGACCCAGCTATACTATTCCTGCACATATACCCAAAGGATGCTCTACCATACCCCAAGAACACTTTCTCAACTCTGCTTATATAGCTTTATTCATAATAGCCAGAACTAGATTTTTCCCCAACCAAAGAATGCATAATTGTCATATGGAGACCCTCTCAAAGTTTTACTGCACTTAAATGTGTAAGAATGATAAACATGAGCATGTAAGAAGCATAAACAAAATGTGGTACATTTATAGAAAGTGGTATTACTCAGCTGGTAGGACAATGATATTATGAAATTTGCTGGCAATGGGAACACCCTGACCGAAGTAATCCAGACCCAGGAAGACAAGTATGGTATATGCCCATTTATAGGTGGATAGTAGCCATAAAGTAAAGAATAACCCTGCTACAATCCACAGACACAAAGAAGTTAAGTAACAAGGAGGATCTCAAGAGGAGGATTTGTGAATCTCATTGGAAAGGGGGGGTTTATAGAATAGATGCTGTGGGTGGATGGGGGAGGAGACTGAGCAGGAAGGGGTGGTGATTGGAGTAGGAGGGATCAGGTAGGAAGAGGACTGAGGCAGAGCATTCAGAGAAATGGGCATGGAGGGAGGGCTGTGCATCTCTGGAACAAGCTAGAAACCTAGGGCAATAGAAACTCCCAGGAATCTGTGAGGGTGACCCTAGTTAAGACTCCTAGCAATGGGGCATATGGAGCCTGAACTGGATCTCATGTAGCCAGGCAAGACTTCCAATAGAGGGACTGGGACAGCAACCCAGGTACAAAGCCTTCAACTTACAGTCTGTCCTGCCTTTAAGATGTGGTAAAGAAGGAACAGAAATTGACGCAGCGGCCAATCAATGACTGGCCCAGCTCAAGACTCAAGGCATGAGATGAAGTCCACCCCTGACACAGCTAATGATATTCTGCTATACTTGTAGACAAGAGCCCATCATAATCCTTATCAGAGAGGCCTCGCCCAGCAATTAATAGAAAGGAATGCAGAGACCTACAGCCAAACATTAAACAGAGCTTGGGAAATCCTGAAGAAGAGAGGGGAGGAAGGATTATGGGAGCCAGAGGCATCAAGGACACCACAAGAAAACCTACAGAATCAACTAACCTGGGCCCCTAGGGGCCCAAAGAGACTGAACCAGCCTGTGTGGGACCACCCTAGGCCCTCCATACATGTGCTAAGATTGGGTAGTTTGGTTTTTATGTGGAACTCCTACAGTGGGAGCAGGGTCTACTTCTGACTCTACTCCCTGCATTTAGAACCCTTTCCTCCTGCTGGGTTGCCTCTTCTAGCCTTAGAGGAGAGAATGTACCTACTCTTACTGTACCTTGATACACCAGCACTGGTTGATAGTCAGGGGAGGCCTCCCTTTTTCTGAAGAGAAATGGAGGAGGAGTGAATAGGGTTGAGGTCAGAAAGAGAAGGTGGGATGTAATATAAATAAACTAATTGGGAAAAGAAAAAAAATAAAATCAAAAAGTTCTTGTTGAGGTCCCTGCAAATGTCACAACCTGCAGGGAAAGGAACTAAGAGAGGTAAAGAATGAAATTCAGGTCCGCACATTATCAGGTGCAAGGTCAAAACTTCTAGAGTCTGACTTCATTGTTTATAGTTCTTACACATTTAAGTGCAGTGAAACTCTGGGAGTGGAAAGTCTCCATATGACAATTATCACAACCAAGCTTCAGGGTAGGCTACATAGAGACTCCCTTGCAAAACCCACCTCTATAGCAAAGCATCTGTGACGCTCACAGTAAGAATGAGTTCTACTGATTGCTAACCAGTGTTCAAAGTTAGAGCCTATGGAGAGAGAATTTATAATAGAGCAGAAGGATAGATTTTATTGATGGAGTAGGCAAAGTGCTTGGGACCTCTTTGAGAAGGAAGGGGTCTATTCCTGGAGAGACAAGGTTCAAAATTAGGGCTTAAACAATACTCAGGACTTTGGGGAGTTCAGGCGAAGGCTGGCTCTAGATAGTGTGAAAAGATCACCAGGTTGTTAGAGAGCATCCACTCCAGCTTCCGGGTGAAATAGACTGCTTGGTTACAGTTCTGGTTCCTCCAGTGCTTTCTATAAGCTGTGCCTCTTACAGATTCCCACCCCATTGTTCAGTCTCCACAAACACACTTAACAAAACACAGGATCAGATTGATTACTGCATCTAGGGGCTTGGCTAAACTTGAAGTTAAAGGTACTGAAGACTTTCTGGAAACATTTCTTCTTTACGGAAACCATAACAGAAAACATCCGTGCTCTGGGGATCTTTTCCCTCCTTTGTACCTTTCCTTCATTTCCTCAAAACTGCAAATTACTTCTTGTCTCCTGGGCCCACTTATCATTAAGTAGCTTTTATTTTCCCTGAGAAAACAGCCCAAAAGCAAAGGAAAATTCCAAATTACAGTCATATCATCAACTAGAAACCTTTTTTCTCTTTCAAATGAATCATGAATATAGACAATGAGTATTAGTCTTGTCTTTAGAGAAGTTCAATAAACAACTGAAACAAAGCGAGCTTCAGGTTTGAAGCCTTGCTAGTCTGGGAGGAAAGAGTGTCCTTCGATGCTGCCGAAGCAGCTGGGGCCACAGTGATACTATTTCAATGAAATGGGTCATGCTAATGTCAAGTGTTCTGTATATTGGCCGATCCATCTATAGAGCATGAACAGGCTTTCTTTTTTTCTCTAGAAGTGTATAGACAAAGTACTTGGAGCTGAGATCTGTAGCCTTAGGCTTCTAAAGATGATATCTAATTGTTGTCATGGTAACTCACAGAGCACCATCTTTAAAAGCATTGAACTCAAAAAAATATTTATGCTTAGAAATTTCGCCCTAAAGCAGATCCTCTACTTGCCCATTTACCTGCATATCTCTGTTCCCTGAAAGCTTTGCTTCTGGGTTTTATTTGCATTCAGCATGGCAGGAATAAAGAACACAAAGCAAACAAACAAATGTGTTGAGGTTCTGCATTAAAGAATTTCCCTATCACTGCTTTGCCTTTTGGCTAAGATGAAGCAGGAATTTTCCATGATACATTTTAGCTTTCAAACTGAATGAGCATTGCTCCTACAAGCCAAATAATGTTTGTTTCTCCTTTCTTCTGACTTTATCTGGAAACTACAAGGTCAATAGGTTGGAGAAATAATGGACTTCTCTCTAATAGCATGTGTTTGTGTGTCAGTTGAGGACTTGCCTAGTTAGAAATTTGCATCTTCACTTACTTTCTCAGCACCTGATATCCTCCAGGTAGGTTCTAGGACAGATGAACTCATACAGTCCTGTGTGAGTTCACTCATACATGGAGGTCCCTCATAACTCTCCACACCTCCAGAATCAAGACACCTACACAAAGAGTACACTAAACAGGATCCCAGTGTAGTGGTTAACAGCACTGGAAGGAGCTAAGAGGTCTTGAACTCTGCTCTATTATTTTTTTAAATAAGAAAAACAAAACAGAGAAATAAAGGATCTTATCCATGCATTTGTCAAGTTAAAAACAACATCCCATGCTGTAGAGATGGTGTATTACTTAGAGTAACTATTATCATGACCAAAAGCAACGTAGGGAGGGAATTTGGGATTTATTTTAAATACACTTCTCCATTGCTGTTCATCATTGAAGGAAGTAAAGGGAGGAGCTCAAACAGGTAAGGAACCGTGATGCAGGAGCTGATGCAGAGGCCATGGAGGAGTGCTGCTTACTGGCTTGCTCCTTTGCTAAGGCCACTCTCCTTTATTACCCAGGACTACCAGCCCAGGGATAGCACCACTCCCAAAGGCTGGACCCTCCCGCAGCAAACACTAATTAAGAAGATTCTCTACAGCTGGATCATATAGACGTAGCTTCTCAATTCAGGTCCCTCCTTGCGGATGACTCCAATTTGTGTCCTGCTCATATGAAACTAGCCAGCACAATTGACTTCTTGTCAACTTACAAACACTTCCCTGTTAAACCACAACCCTTTCTTTCTTGTTCATCCCCAAGAGCACATGTTAATGTCAACATCAAAATGTAGAACATTTCGCAAACCTAAAAAGTCCCAGGGTCTTTACCAATTAAAAAAATAAATAAACTTTAAACATTTACTCCCTGAAAATTCAAAGTCTCTTTTAAAACCTAAAATCTTTTTTGAAAAAATGCAGTCTCCCAACTGTGGGCTCCAGTAAAATCAAATATAAATTAAATACTACCTTACTACACGAGAGAAGAAGCAGGACACAGCCACCATCATATCAAAGCAAAACCAAACTCCCCACGGTGTAAATGTCTAATATCTGGGGTTCACTCATGATCTCTGTGCTTCTCCAAGGGCTTGGGTCATTCTCTGGCCCTGCCCTCTGCAGCACACACTCAATGTGTTATCTAAGCTGGGACAGGCTCTATTCCACTGCTGCTACTGTTCTTGGTGGCCATTCCACGGTACTGGTATCTTCAAAATGCTTTCCTTAATACTTTTGTCACAACAATTTGTCTTAGTTAGAGTTACTATGACTTTCATGAAACAGTATCACCAAAAGTCACTTGGGGAGAAAAAGGTTTATTGCATTCACAATTCCACATAACAGTTCATCATCAAAGTGGTGAGGACAGGACAAGACCTGGAGGCAGGAGCTGTTGTAGAGGCCACAGAGGAGTGCTGCTTACTGGCTTGCTCCAGTGGCTTGCTCAGCCAGCTTTCTTGTAGAGCCTAGAACTACCCTTCTAGGGATAGTATCGCCTTCAATGGGCTGGGCAAAACCCCAGTCACTAATTAAGAAAATGCCATCCAATCTTGCCTACAGCCTGATCATATGGAGGCATTTTCTTTTTTTTTAAATTAATTCCCACCTCCTCTCCTCCCAGCTCCCCCTGTCTCCCCTCTCCCAATCTCTCCACCCCTAACCCCTCTATTCCTCCCTTTCTTTTCAGAAAAAGGGAGGCCTCCGGTGGATATCAACCAGCTCTGGAATATCAAGTTGCAGTAAGAGTAGGCTCATTCTCATTAAGGCATTTTCTTTGTCTTTATTCATTTGTTTACTTATTTTATATACATTGGTGTTTTGACTGCATGTTTTGACTGTATGAGGTGGTTGGAATTCCCTGGAACAGTAGTTATAGATGGTTGTGAGCTGGCATGTGGGTGCTGATAATTGAACCCTGGTTCTCTAGAAGAGCAGCCCAGTGCTCTTAAACACTGAGCCAACTCTCCAGCCCCCTGAAGGCATTTTCTTAATTGTGTTTTGCTCCTCTCAGATAACTTTAGGCTTGTGTTAAGTTAACATAAAACTATCCAGCACAGAATTGAAGATGATATAAACATGGGCATAAATACCCAATGTGCTGTGTTCATAAGAATAATCTTAAGTATACATTGCATAATGGCTCAGCAAGAACTTAATGAGAAGAGGTAAATAGCCATAGTATAGTATAATTAGTAATGGAGGAAGGAAGGCCTTGTTAGGTTATTTAATGTATGTGATTGTTAGAGCAATCCAGCCAAATTTAATGGAGTTTGCTGTTTTTCTTTACATAAATC
Organism: Rattus rattus; assembly: GCF_011064425.1. Lineage (NCBI taxonomy): Eukaryota > Metazoa > Chordata > Mammalia > Rodentia > Muridae > Rattus > Rattus rattus. The sequence continues at coordinate 97,876,459 of NC_046156.1, forward strand.
AATGTTCATGAAAGTTAATGGTAATTATGTTTCTTGCTTATGAGAATTTGCTTAACAAGTGATTTTTAAAGAATAATTTCTCTTCATGAGGCAAGTAGGGTTATGCTTTCAAATTATTTTTACAAGGAAGTGAAATAAGGCATAAGTGCTAAGCTCACCCTCCATTTTGAAAGTTATTATTATTAAACAACACACAGACATCATGCAACTTAGAGTGCCATATTGTGGTTCATTAAAAAAAAATTCTGCCAAGTATAAATTATGACACTGAGTCTCAGAGGACAGAAAAGCATCTGGCAAGATGAAATACCAGTCAAGAGTCCTCTTCCCCTGATGATGCCTCAAAACTGATGACTACTTTTTGCTTGTGAAGAAATGGCTAGATGGTAAGAGGATCCCAAATCATCATTATTTTCTATCATGGTTGCTGTGAAGGTGCTAGGGACAAGATTACTTCTGGCAGTGTTTAACAATCACCCATATAGCCATTCAAGGTCAGGAAATTTCCAAGACAATAACCTTTCTGATTATGTCTTATTTAATGCATTTGTGTTGATTAAACCAGGGAGTTCAAATGACATTAATTTTTCTTCATTGTGACAAAATACTTGAGGCCAACAGCTTAAAAGAGAAAAGGTTGGTTCGTGGTTTCCTTCTGTGGTCATTTTGCTGTGTTGCTTCTTGGCTTGTATTGGGGTAGAACACAGGGTTGAGAGCATGTGTTCATCAAAAGATACAATCCACAGACTACACGAAGGTCAAGAAGAAGGATGACCAAAATGCTGATGCTTCACTCCTTCTTAAAAGGGGGAACAAAAATATTCATAGGAGGGGCTATGGAGGCAAAGTTTGGAGCAGAGACTGAAGGAACACCCATTCAGAGCCTGCCCCACATGTGGCCCATATATATACAGCCACCAAGACTAGATAAGATTGATGAAGCTAAGAAGTGCATGCTGACAGGAACCCAATATATATCTCTCCTGAGAGACAGAGCCAGAGCATGTGAAATACAGAGGCGAATGCTAGCAGCAAACCACCGAACTGAGAATGGGAACCCCACTGAAAGAATTAGAGAAAGGATTAAAAGAGCTGAAGGGGCTTGCAACACTATAAGAACAGCAATGCCAACCAACCAGAGCTCCCAGGGACTAAATCATTACCAAAGGACTACACATAGATTGACCCATGGCTCCAACTGCATATGTAGTAGAGATAGACTTGTTGGGCAGCAATGGAAGGAGAAGCCCTTGGTTCTGCCAACATTGGACCCCCCAGTGCAGGGAATGTCAGGGGGGGTCTGGAAGGGGTCGTGAATAAGGAGGGGAACACCCTTAGAAAAGAAGGGGGGATGGGATAGGGGACTTATGTCCTGGAAACAGGAAAAGGGAATAACCTTTGAAATGTAAATAAAAATAGCCAAAAAAAAAAAAGTGATTTACTTCATAGTAGACAGGTGTCAGGCAAAAAATGATGGAGATTTAGAGAAGAGGGTGGTAATAATAGATGCCCCAAAGGGTATACCCTTTACGGCATCCTTCCTCTATTTAGGTCTTACCTTCCGAAATGTCTATCATCTGATATTCAGTTAAATTATAAACTTATCAATGGATTGATGGGTGAGACCAGAGCCCTCACAATACTGAAAATCTGAAAATCTCTCTCTTGGAACGAGGCTGCCAACCTTGGGCCCAAACCATCAAACCATAAGGCTTTTGAAGAAACATGTAACACTCAAGTATATAACAAATTGATAAAATAATTTTAAGAAAGTCTCCTGAAAAATGGCTTCAGTAAAAGACATGGTATAAGGAATGAAAAATTAGAGCTTTTAATTCAGTCAATCTTACTTTGAATTCTAATTGAAAAAAGTTTGTTTTTTGTTTTGGTTTTGGTTTTGGTTTTTTGCTGATCAGTCAAAATGTTTGGCTAGGCATCACTTCTAGTCTTAATGTGGCTGAACAACACCTCATCATTGACAAACTGCACAGTTTTGTGCACAGCTGTGTCTTTTTGAGGATACTAATGGATTGATAACTATCACTGACTAGAAAGAGAAGAGGATTAGGAATTAACAAGACAAGTTAATGGTTGAAATAAAGTTGGGTTTTTTTTCTATTGGAAGTACCACATGCATGCATGTTACATGTACTGTTAGCACACTCCTTTCTTGGCAACAGCCTGGAATTTTATTTAAGGCTATTTCTCCCCAGTGTACATTCCACTTGGCCTCAGCTGGCTCCATAGGGAGAACATAGAACACATTACCAGAGTAAGTCAGTGTATAGCAGTTTCCTGGCCTGTGATTGGTTCATGTTAAGCACAAGAATCGAGGTAGCCTAATCAGATGGATCTCAGACTTGTTCACCATGGAGACTTGAACCTGGGAATCCATATACATAACTCAAAATTGTGACCGCAATCAAAGACTTTTATTTGACAGAGTCAACACAAGAAGAGGAATTTAGAGAGAAGCCAGTATCTTCATCAAAGTCTTGACTCCTGTATTTAACGATTCTTAGGAAACGGCTTTTTCAGAAATTGAAATAGGAAAGCTGGTAAGTTTTCTAAATCCAGTTGAGTTGAGTTGAGGCCAAATAAATATTAAGAGGTAACAATTCTCAGGAAAGGAAATTAGAAGATAAAGATATAAAGGTTACAGTCACATTTAATTTTTTTGTATTTTATTTCTAAATAAATGCAAGTAACTTTGGTTTCAAGTCTGAGGTCTGTGACCATCATTGTGTCTAGTTAGGCAAGTGTCTATCAAATTGCTTTCTAAAGGGTGATGATGATTTTATATTCCTAACAACATACACAACATTATTTCTTACTATATCTACTAATTTAGTAACCAAACTTTTACATTTTAAGCTGTTTATTTTACTAGTTAGAGATCAAATATTTTTTCTCATTTGCTTATAGATAACCTATATTTATCTTGTGAATTCATGTCAATTTTCCATTCCCCTTTGGAATTTCATTGTTTTTTCTCTTATTGAATTTAAACTTTTCTTTGTTTCTTAAACAGTAATTTTAAGCACAGAGCATGACACCAGTGCCCATTTTGATACTCAATGGGGCATCACAAATAGGGTTCTGGGGCTGCCAACTCATGAACTCCAAGTTGTGTGGAAAGCAGATTTTTCTTTTCTCAAAGTGATAGCTGAATTGACTTCTGAAACAAACAAATAAACAAGAAATAAAGCAAAACAAATCGAGTCTTTCTGTCCAACCATGGCCCAATGGGGCTAAGTTTGGCAAGAAACGCTTAAGCGTACAACTAACCTGTTATCAATTTAGCAGTGTGAAGAAACCTGTGCACAGTTTATTACACGCCATGGTATCTCACAGATGTTATTTTTTACTTAAGGCATTTATTGGGTATAAAAACCTGCTGGAGGGTTTGAAGAAATTCTTCTTTCCCATAAACTGTCACCCGCTAGCCTGCAACTTTATTTACCAGAGGGAACACATTTTATTTTCTCAGAGCATTGCTGCTTTTCCCCCCTGGAATTGCATCATGCCACCTGGTCACTTCTTACATGGAGGATGTCTCTCCTCTGTTTCAATGCTGTGTCATTTCCCAGGGATGAGAAATGGTAATAGGATTTTGAAGTCCATATTTACAAAATCATCACTTTATAAAGCTACTTTTATTGACTGAGTGAATAAAGGAAGGAAGGAAGGAAGGAAGGAAGGAAGGAAGGAAAGGGAGGGAGGGAGGGAGGGAGGGAGGAAGGAAGGAAGGAAGGGAGGAAGGAAAGGAAGAGGGGAAGCAAATTTGTTAATATAAAATCTTCATGAAAACATAAAAAAAATCCGGGTCTATTTTTCTTCCAATGATGAAATTCCAGTTATTAACAGATTTGCTAATTTTGTGGCAGTAGCCTGTCTCATATGGAGTGTATAATTTCCTACTAAGATTTTCCTCTTTTAGAACCCTTTTTTTTAATCTCACAGGTTAATTATTGTCCTACAGAGGTTGAAAAAGTGACATAGAACTATTTCAGTGTGAGATTTAACACGGTCCCCCACATTTAAGCACATGGATGGTGTTAGAACATGACTCCCTAGTGTTAATTACTACAGAACCTGAGAGTCTCACTTTCCAAATGGCTTATTATATGCCTTTGTTCTATTTATTATATTTATCATAAAAGTCATTTAAAGTTTCATTTTGGAAAAATTAAAGTGTGTATATTGGGACAGTGTGTGTGTGTGTGTGTGTGTGTGTGTGTGTGTGTAGGCAGCTTAAACTTTCCTAAAAAGGAACTAGAGAATTGGCTCACTGTTGAGAGCACTAGCTGCTCTTCCAGGACCCAGGTTCAATTCCCAGCACCCACACGACAGCTCACAACTGTCTAATTCCAGTTCCAGAGTTATGTGGTCATTAGGATACATGAAGAGCACAGGCATGCTACATGCAGGCAAAATTCTCATAGACACAAGATAAATAAATCCACAAAAATTAAATGTGTAAAATTTCCTGAGAAGATAGATAAAGCAACAGTCACTCAGAAAAGAATGTAGGAAGTATTTATTTGCTCACCGATGGAAAGAATCTACATGGAGTCAAAGGAAGGGGGCAGAAGTGCTCATGTCCCTGTCTTCTATTGTGTTCTCAAAGCCTTGAACTTCCTTCAGGCTCTGCTACTTCTCCACCCAGAAGTATTTACCTTCCCCCCATACAACTTCAAAGAGATCAGTAACAAGTGTGGAAGAGGAAGGGTATGGATATGTGTGTGTCTGATACAGACAGGTTCAGAGAACAGAGCTAGAGCAGGTAATGATATAAATTTATGGCCAGGAGAAAAAGGGGGGAAGAAAGATGAATAATATGCTAGGGGGAAGAGGAGGAAACCTTTGTAAGCTCCAGAGGTAGAAGAGAGACCTGGCTCAAGAGGGTCTAACTAAGCAATGACAAGAGTTGTAGAAAGCTTGTCCAGGGAGTGCCCATGTCTACTACTTCAGCCGAAGGTTAACAGGATTCTCTCCTCTCCCCTACCCACCACACTGCCAAGTTCTCTTGATCTTAGTTCCCTAACATCCCAGCTCCACACTATCCTACCTTCTTGGCCACTAGTGGAATTCTGGGTCCACCCTCAATAACATCTACCTTTCTGGTGAAGGTCTTCACTACAGACATTTTTCTGAAACAAATCCAATCAGTTTGGCTTCAAACTTATGGTCATGTGAGGTAATTAAGGACCTGACTCATATGTGTTTGCACTCTGGAATTGTCAGATGGTGTAAGCATGGTTATTTGAATAAAAATGGCCCCAATAGGCCAATAGAGAGTGCCACTACTAGAAAGTGTGGTCTTGTTGGAGTAGGTATGGCCTTGTGGGAGGAAATGTGTCACTGGGGAGAGAGTTTTAAGATCTCAGATGCTCAAGCCAGGCCCAGTATCTTTCTTCCTGCCGCCTGCCAATCCAGGCAGGTCCTTCTCTAGCACCGTGTCTGCCTGCATGTTACCATGCTTCCCACCATGATGATAAGGAACTAAACCTCTGACGCTATAAGTCAGCCCAACTGAATATTTCCCTTTGTAAGAGTTGCCGTAATGTCTACTCAGAGCAATTGGAAAGCAAACTGAGACAGCCTAGCACAGATGAGTAGGTTTCTCAGTCAGATACATATATACACCAGCCTAGCTCCAATCCTGCTCCCTTGTGCTCTGCTTAGTGTCTGCTTATTGCAATCAGTCCCTGGGCTACAATGACATCTAGTGACTCACCCTTTGGGGTCATGGCTCTAAAAGCTCTGGGCTACTTAGCTCAACAATAGTGGGTCATAAGGGGCTCTGTCTAAATTTAATGGTCAGGCCCTCTTGTGGCTCCATATGGTTCCTATTGATACAGTGCCAGCATGGACAGTCATTGAGTGATGGGGACTCATGGAGGATACCTGGAAGACTCCATATGTCCTAAGGATAAGGACTTGTGGGGTGAAGTAGGCCTATTTTGGGAGACACACCCAGTGGAGAGGGTGTATCAAATTGTGATCTTTAAGCATAAAAATTGTACAAATTGTAAGAATTGCTAAGGAGAAAATGGCTCTCCCCTCGGGTGGAGTGGGAAAGCCTAACCCTAGCCTCAGTCCTATGTTTATGGCATCACCAGGATTTCAGTTAAAAACAAGAACAGGGTTTGGGGATTTAGTTCAGTGGTAGAGCGCTTGCCTAGCGAGCGCAAGGCCCTGGGTTCGGTCCCCAGCTCCAAAACAAAACAAAACAAAAAAACAACAACAACAAAAAAAAAAAAAACAAAAACAAGAACAGATGGAATTCTTCAGTCATAGCAGGAACAAGAAAACAAATGTAAGCTGCCTTGGGGCTAAGCTGCAAAACGTCATATCAGTGTGGTTGTGGGTAAAGCCTTGTCAGAAGGCTTTCTTAAATGCAGACCACAGCTCTGAATAAAGGCAGTGGTATGCCTGTGGGCATTTATGAAACTTCTGGCACCAACTGTCTTTCATCATTTGCCCATCCACTGTGATTAGAAAGAAAGGTGATTACGTTCTTCCACCACTACCCCCACCAACACACACACACACACACACACACACACACACACACACACACACACACGCACACTTGATGGTGGCAAAGGCCACAGTACTTTCTATTTCTCACCTAATAGCACACCTGTGGGAGTTAGGCAGGTTCTGATATCCCTTGGGCACGGATAAAAGGCTGTCTGAAGTAACAAAGACCATTATCTCCCTCCAAGATACGTGGATGTCAGAATTTAAAATAGCGCTAAGCAAGAGAGTGAAGCATTGGTTTGAAAACTTAAACATGACCTGGAGCCATTCAACAGGGGAACTTTAGACCTGACGCAGAGAGCACAGGGCTGGCATCTATTATATGCTTTACCTATTATCTTAGTTAGGGTTTCTATTACTGCAGTGAAATACCATGACCTAAAAGTAAGTTGGGAGGCAAAGGTTTATTTGGCTTATACTTATCCATGTCACTGTTCATCATAAAAGAAAGTCAGGACAGGAACTCCAACAAGACAGAAACCTGGAGGTAGGAGCTGATGCAGAGGCCATGGAGGGATGCTGTTAACTGGCTTATTCCCATGGCTTGCTCAGCCTACTTTCTGATAGAACCTAGGACCAATTGATATGGAGATCTTGAGGCATAGTGACCGTGAAAAGCTTAGGTTCAAGGAAGCAGTACATACCTTTAAGCCCAGGAGACTGAGGTAAGAAGATCTCTGAGTTCAAATCAGCCTGGGACAAAGCAAGTCCCAGATCCAGACATGGTTATATATACCTTTAATCTGGGCCACATCTTCTACTGGAGGTCTACATAAGGACATGGACTGTCCCTGGGCTCCAACTGCATATGTAGCAGTGAATAGCCTCTTTGGGGCACCAGTGGAAGGGGAAGCCCTTGGTCCTGCCAAGGTTGGACCCCCAGTGTAGGGGTTTGTGGGGGGAGGGGGTAAAGGGGAGTGGATGGGGAGGGAACACCCTTGTAGAAGGGGAGGGGAGAGGTTAGGGGGCTGATGGATGGGAAACTGGGAAAGGGAATAACATTTGAAATGTTAATAAGAAATACCCAGTTCAAAGAAAAAAAGGATAAATAAATAAATAAATAAATAAATAAATAAATAAATAAATAAAATAGTATAACAATGAAGTTTCATTGACTTCATTCTGAGTCACCTGAGACCTTAGCAGTCTCTTTTAAAAGTAACTGAACACCTCCTGAGTGATTCTATATCCTACCTATTATTCTGCTCAAGTACATTTTACTCTCTTACAGAATGGTTCAATTCTCTTATAAGTGGGAAACTAAGAACAAGAAGACAAGGGCTCGATATGATGGTTGTACCTGTCCGTCTAGATCTGTGGTGTGGATAACAAACACTGCTAATATCATTTTCAATACCAGAACACATGCCTGGCAAACGCAGGGAAAGGGTGTAGAGAAATGATCTTGGAGAATTCACTTTCCCTTTTAACTTACTTGTTTATTTAATAAACTTTATGCAAAATACTATGTTTCTATTCGGAAGATATAAGCATTGCTCAGGTTTTGCCACAGGTATGTTTTAGAGGTAAGTCAAGATTTGTCTTATCTCTCCTTGGATATTTTATCAGCTTTATGTCTCCTCAAAGGAAGGAAATCAAAGATGAAGGAACTGAAGTTTATAGAAATCCTACTTTTGGAAGCCTTAAAGTTAGAAGTCCAAACACTGAGGTGCCTCCCTTACTCCAAGCATCCTTCTGAGTCGGGACCCACGTGATTAACGTGATTAGCTCACACTCTGTCGTCCATCATCTTCCATCCCTACTTTCTCCCTGCTCCTTCCTTGAAAATGCAGTCTTGGGAACCTGGCTCTCTCTCTCTCTCTCTCTCTCTCTCTCTCTCTCTCTCTCTCTCTCTCTCTCTCTCTCTCAGATCAAGATATTATCCCTAATATCCAATGTAAAAATAGATTTTTTCCATGCACAATAACTCCTACCTATAATCTGAATATTTAGGAATCTGAGACAGGAGGTTTGCCATGATTTTTAGGTCAGTCTGGACTCTGGACTACATAATAAGCCCCAAACCAGCCTGGGCTTCAGAGAGAGACCTTATTTTAAACAAATAGGAAAAATGTAACTAAGGTTAGCATAGCTTGCCTAGCATACACAAAGCCCTGTGTTCAATCTAGGAACACACAACAACAGCAATAATTACATTCCCCATCCTAGCAAAGACCTACCTGCTAGTCCCTATCTTCTATTCCCAGGGTTTACCAGCGATTCATGTGTTACACATTTGCTTGTTTACAGGTTTGCCTCAATGACAGTCTAGGTTTACCACTCTATTCCTGGAGCCCAGCAGAGGGTCAGGTTCATACAATATGCCAAGGAATTATTTCTTAACTTGGCAAAGGCACTTATTCTCCTCTGCTTTCCCAAGTGAAATAAATTATGAAGATAAACACAGAGAAGGAAAGGAAGCCCCTTGCCAAATGAAGTGGAACTACGGAGAGGCGCTGAGCCTAAGCTCTGTGGGAAAGCTTAAAATTAGAAAATGAAATGCTAAGCATGCTCCCATGTGCCAGGGGTGGGGTTCATGCTAGTCCCTGCCTGAAACGTGGTTCAGGAAGGGAGGCCAAATGCATCCTGAATTTAAAACTCCTTTCTCCGTTCAATGGTTGATGGTAAAGATGTTTTACAGTTGTTCCCACTGCTGTCTGAAGCAAACATCATTCCAAGCAAGCAAGACATTTACACTGGGAAACCTAGAAGGGCCCAAATGGATCTATGCCAATCAAAACTCATCCACTTTTAAGATAGTGAGACTAAAGTTGGCTTTTCTTAGCATCTCACCAAGACAAATCTTCTACATAGCCTTTAGAAGATCCATAAAAGCTGGCATCAATAAAGGTCTAGAATGCAGAATGCCACTCTGTCAGTACACATAGAGAAAATCAGGAAAAGATATTCCATCCTCCTGGAAGACGAAGTTCTGTACCAGTCCCTTATGTGATAGGTGATCTGTACCTACATGCAAGTGTAAATCACAGAAAGTTTGAAATGTATTCGCGCCTTAGTACTTGTGTGTTTTATTGTTATAACTATTAAGTCTCTCTCTCTCTCTCTCTCTCTCTCTCTCTCTCTCTCTCTCTCTCTCTCTCACTTGCTCGTGCACGCGTGGGCGTGCACCCATGGCCTCAAAGGACAACATTTGACAATCCATTCTCTTTTTTCACCTTAATCATTTTTTTCTGTGTATAGATGCTTTGCCTGTATGTATGTCTGTGTACCACATGTGTACTTGGTTTCCAGGGAGGCCACAGAATGATATTAGATCTCTGGAACTGGAGTATAGGTTGTTGCAAGCTATATGGGTATTGGGAACCATACTCAGGTCCTGTTGAAGAACAGTCAGTGCTCTAACCACTGAGCCATGTCCTCAGCTCTATACTTTGTTTTTTAAGGCAGATCGTCTTCTGTTGTTTCTGCCATGTTGTGAACTCCAGACAAACTGGGCAATTCACTTCCAGGGTAATCCTCCTGCCTCCACCTCCTGTTGCCATGTAGAAATACTGATTTTTCAGATGCATTCTAGAGATTGAACTTGGGTCTCAGGCTTGTGTGATGAGAACTTTTACCCTCTGAGCCATACCAAAACCAACTAAGTATGTATTTATGTAAGAAAAATACATACAAACAAAACATGGGCATTTTCTGTGCTTTTTCCCCCTCAAATCCCCTAATCATTTTTTGGTGTGTGTCTAAATCACTCTATTTTAAAAATCCAATTAATCTAAATCAAATCCAAACTTAAAATTTATAATCTATTTATAATTAGGTTATTTTACTCATTCCATTTAAAAGATGTGATTAAGGTTTATTTCTTCAAATTATTTAGTATTTTCAGTATATCATCCTTTTGTCTGGCTTTCCTCCTTCTCTATTTGGTATTGCTTACTGGGTTTTATTCTGTCGACTTTTAGCCCTTTATTGGCCAGGAAATTACATAGCCCAGTTGTGATGGCTATTCTTGACTGTCATCTTGACTATATCTGGAATTAACTAAAGCCCCAAGATAGAGGGCACTCCTGTGAGGAATTTCTGCTTAATTTAAAATGGAAAGATCTATTTCTAATCCAGAGCTTTGAGGCAGGAAGACACACCTTTAATCCAGAACTTTAATCCATATCTAATCTGGCCCATGCCTTCTGTTGAAAGCCTACAGGACAGAAGCCTGAGGACAGAAAAGAAGGAAGATTTTCCTCTTTGCTTGCTTGCTCTCACCTCACTAGCAAGTCCATTCCTTTACTAGCATTAGAACTTAATTCTTTGGGATTCCAGCATATTCTGAAGATCACCCTTGTGGACTAAGCAACTACTGGAAGCTTGGCTTTCCTTTCAAATCCAGCTTTTGGATTAGCTGGACCACAGCCTCGAGGTCATTCTAATAAATCCCCATGATACATATAGATAGATAGATAGATAGATAGATAGATAGATAGATAGATAGATAGATAGATAGATATCCATTCTCTAAATTCTGACTAATACACCCAGAATTAGAGAATCCTGACTAATAGACCAATGAAGCCTAGGTTTAAGTAGTCTCATTCAAACCACCATTTCAAATCCCTTTTCTACCTTGCCAACTTGCAAAGTTTATTTTTCCTTTGCCAGCTTGATACACATTTAGAAGAATTTTGATTGGGTCACTTTTGGCATATGAAGAGAGAGAGAGAGAGAGAGAGAGAGGGAGAGAGAGAGAGAGAGAGAGAGAGAGAGAGAGAGAGAGAGAGAATTTTGATGTAATCAGATACCATCATTTATATATTGAGTTTCTATTGGGAACATATTGTGTTCTAGGTGTCGAAGTTATAAAATGGTAATGAGGTAGTTGTCACTCATATCTAACAAAATAGCATTGTTTAAATTTGTGCAATGGGTCTGTCAGTATCAATGTTGACCAGCTGACAAATCCCAAACTCCTGAAAATGATGCTCCTGAAAATGCTTTTCCATATCTTGCTTCAGGTTAAGTGCAAGAAGATAGGACTTGCTCACTGAATGTACAATTGAACCACAGAAATCAACATAGCATCACAATTAGACAATCTTAATTCACAAAAAAAAAACTCAGTAATTGCAAATTAAAGCAATTTTAAATCTTTTTAAAATAAAGATTTATTTAATTTTGTGTGTATGTTTGCCTGCATGTATGTGCCCCACATGTCTGCAGTGGCTATAGAGGTCATATGAGAGCGTCAGCTATATGAGAGTGTCAGATTTCAGAAACTGGAATTACAGATGGTTGTGAATTTCCTGGGTTCCAGGTCCTTTGCAAGAGCAGCCAGTGCTCTTAACTGCTAAGTCGTCTCTCCAGCCCCAAGATGATTATATTTTATTGTCATTTATTCTCTAGGTCATCCTGATTAGGCACAGTGTAAACAAATGCTTTCCTTTCATGCTGTCTCCTTATGTGTTGGGTCCTGTGTCTCAGCTTGCTTTGGACTGCTGTTTGGTAGCTAAAATCTAGGCTGAGCAGGATGCTCTCCCTTTTCCAACTTTGAGCTGCACATGCTACCCTAGCAGTGGTATGAGTGTCTTAAGTTCCCTGGTGAGTCCTTGTAACTTGAATGAGCATGCCATTTTCTCTGTTGTACAGCTTAATTTTATGTATTCAATTGTCTAGCTCCTTATTCAGAAGGTATCCAGCTAATGCCTACAGGACACCAGTAATTGTCTCAAGAAATCGGAGACAACTGTACATGAATCAAAGAGCAGCAGTGTTTTTAGCTTGTGTTGGAATTAGCTAAGCCCAAGCTCATGAAGAGTCACCTGACTGTAAGGAATAGTAAGACACCAAGGCAAGCTGCTAAAGCAAAGAATTTCTTACAGACCCCATTCAAGGTGAGCGACATTCTCTCTAGGGCTACTCAAATGAACATTTCATTGGAAGCGGAGTCGCAAGGGCTTTGTCTCATTATACTCCCTTTAAGTCCTTAGTTTTATGAATTAATGAATATGAGGACAAGCAACCAAGTGAGTCTCTCCATTCCTCCCTTGGTCATTGATTCAAACAAGGAAACCAGAGAAAGGTGTCTATGGAAGTCAGTAGCTTTGGGAATTGGAGTGGGTATAAGGCTCTGGTCACTACTAACTCTCATCTAAGTTGTCTATTTTGCCAGGAGCTGAAAATATTTAACAACCTGGAAATGTTATTTCTCTTAAAAGGATTTACAGTCACATTAGTAGAATATAAGAGATGCAAGGAAATTCTATAGACGGGGGGAGAAATGCCTTTGACACCCAAGAGAAAAACAAAACAAAAACATGAAACTGGCTTTTTTTTCTTTTTTTTCCCCATCTTTATTAAATTGGGTATTTCTTATTTAAATTTCAAATGTTATTCCTTTTTTGGTTTCTAGGCCAACATCCCCCTAACCCCTTCTCCTCCCCTTCTATATGAGTGTTACCCTCCCCATCCTGCCCCCTTTACTGACCTCCCACAAACAATCCCATTCACTGTGGGGTTCAGTCTTGGCAGGACCAAGGGCTTCCCCTTCCCCTGGTGCTCTTACTAGGCTATTCATTGCTACCTATGAGGTTGGAGCCCAGGGTCAGTCCATGTATAGTCTTTGGGTAGTGGCTTAGTCCCTGGAAGCTCTGGTTGGTTGGCATTGTTGTTGATATGGGGTCTCAAGCCCCCTCAGCTCTTTTAGTCCTTTCTAAGATTACTTCAACAGGGGTCCTGTTCTCAGTTCAGTGGTTTGCTGCTGGCATTCGTCTCTGTATTTGCTATATTCTGACTGTGTCTCTCAGGAGAGATCTTCATCCAGTTCCTGTCAGCCTGTACTTCTTTGCTGTCGGGCCCAACCTCGACCGGCAAGGAAGACACGACCAGCGAAGATCTTCTTCAAGCAGATTTACTCAGGAACCTTGATACAATCTTCTGACCCCGGGAAATCCCTGCACCACACTTAAATAGCTAGCACTAGCCAATCCTAGCAAGCCACGTGGGGACAGCGGATAGGTTGTACTATGCGGAAGCGACCAGGCCAAGCAGGAACAGCCAAATAAGGACTTGTTTTTCTCAAGGACTTGTTTTTCTCAATGAGCGGATGGTGGAAACTGGACTTGTTTTTCACAAGGAGCGGATGGCGGAAACCGGTGCCATCCCCGGGGCGCGGGACCTTGCAGCTTCCTACACTTTGCTTCATCCATTGGTGGCTGTATATGTGTGGGCCACATGTGGGGCAGGCTCTGAATGGGCATTCCTTCTGTTCTAAACTTTGCCTCCCTGTCCCCTCCTAAGGGTTTTCTTGTTCCCCTTTTAAAGAAGGAGTGAAACATCCACATTTTGGTCATCCTTCTTGAGTTTTATATGTTCTGTGCATCTAGGGTAATTCGAGCATTTGGGCTAATATCCAGTTATCAGTGAGTGCATACCATGTGTGTTTTTCTGTGATTGGGTTACCTCACTCAGGATGATATTTTCCAGTTCCATCCATTTGCCTATGAATTTCATAAAGTCATTGTTTTTGATAGCTAAGTAGTATCCATATCCAGTATTCCATTGTGTAAATAAATGTACCACATTTTCAGTATCCATTCCTCTGTTGAAGGGCATCTGGGTTCTTTCCAGCTTCTGGCTATTATTAATAAGGCTGCTATGAACATAGTGGAGCATGTGTCTTTGTTATATGTTGGAGCATCTTTTGGGTATATGCCCAAGAGAGATATAGCTGGGTCCTCAAGTAATGCAATGTCCAATTTTCTGAGGACCCTCCAGACTGATTTCCAGAATGGTTGTATCAGTCTGCAATCCCACCAACAATGGAGGAGTGTTCCTCTTTCTCCATATCCTCGCCAGCATCTACTGTCACCTGAGTTTTTGATCTTAGCCATTCTGACTGGTGTGAGGTGGAATCTCAGGGTTGTTTTGATTTGCATTTCCCTTATGACTAAAGATATTGAACATTTCTTTAGGTGTTTCTCAACTGTTCGGCATTCCTCAGCTGTGAATTCTTTGTTTAGCTCTGAACCCCATTTTTAATAGGGTTATTGGTCTCCCTGCAGTCTAATTTCATGAGTTCTTTGTATATTTTGGATATAAGGCCTCTATCTGTTGTAGGATTGGTAAAGATCTTTTCCCAATCTGTTGGTTGCCATTTTGTCCTAACAACAGTGTCCTTTGCCTTACGTAAGGTTTGGCTTTTTATCCCCTCTGGGATAGTCCCTTGAGATGGTTGGGAAGTGTGACCAGAGTGTAAACATGTGGCATCTTTAAAGAGGGGGAAAATCAACTGGGGACAAGATTACTTTTTTTCCAGTTCCTGCAAAATTGAGTATTTAAAGCTTATAATTTATCTCCCTTAAAACATGGTTTTAGACTATAATAGACATAGAGAGGGATTACTGAACTTAATGGTTCAATGGTGAATGTGGTTTTCCCCCTTGAAGGCAAGTCCATTTACTCTTGATGGTTCTTTTTTCTTTTCTCCACACCACACCCACTTCCCCACCAGCTCTCAGCTTCATGCAGAGGGGCCTGAAGATGGTTCTAAAGAGAATCTTCCTTAAAACAAGTCAGCTTCCTGCAGAAATTGTAGTGTAGAATTTCAACATTCATAATTTTAAAATATTTTTTTTAATTCTGGATGGCCCTGGCCTGGAGTTTCCCATGTAGACTAGACTGGTTTCAAACCCAGAGATGCTCCTGTCCCTGCCCCTGCAGCTGCTCCTGCCCCTGCCGAGTGCTAGGATTAAAGGTGTATGCCACTATTCTAGAATCATAACTCTTATACACTCTCATGACAAGCCTGATGTTACTTGTTCCAGTGGCTGGCTTTTGTCTCACTTTGCTGAAGTCTAAGGAACTGGTTGCCTTACTGTCCCTGACTACTGTTTCATTTAGATGGGAGCACTGAGCTGTCTAACTGAAAATATACAGTGAATTATCTTTGAATCTGTATTACTCATAGAATCCTGGAAGTCAATCCTTACTGGGAAAGAGGATCCAAGCACGTGTTATAAACTGTGGCTGAGCAAGATGCTGCTTTGGAATATCTATGGTTCCAGGAAAGCAGATCCTTACCGTGCCATTCCTATATCTCATACCCACTTCCTCTCAGACACTCTGCCCTTCCATCTCTGTGACAGAAACACAGATACCTCTGGAAAGATAATGAAATTCCAGTAGCTGGAAGGTTAAAGCCATCCTGGAAGAGAATATTCCATTCGAGAGGGAAGCTTTGCCTGGGCCACTGGCAAATTGCCTGGTCATGAAAGAGATGCTCCTGAGAGCTCTGTCCCAAAGGATTATAGAGGAGATGAGCTGTGGGCCAACGTATGCCTAGAGCTGTAGCTGGGCTCATTCTGAAGTGAGAGCAGCTATCATCCCAAAAGAGCCTAAGGCCTTCGCTTATTTTAATAGGATTTTATTGAAGGGTTGCCCTTTCTTGGGGCTGGTTTATCACTTAAAATGCAGCCATTCTACACCAGAAATTTAAACACATCCCTTCAGATTTGTTGGTATTTGTAGAGTGTGGTTTTGCATTCTTGTCATTTAACACACACTTAGGGAAAGATCACTGGCTGGAGAGATAACTCAGTGATTAAGAGAATGTACTGCTCTTCCAGACCAGACAACATGATTTCAGTTCCCGACACCCATTCACAACCACCAGTAACTCCAGCTCTTGGAGATCTGGACTTCTGGCCTCCCAGGGCCACCTGTACTCACTGGCTCAAACTTGTACATGTAATTAAGAGCAAGCAAACGAATAATGCAGGAAACGCTGTCTCAAGCTCTGAGTTTCAGCCCTGAAGCCAGAAGGACAAGAGCTGGCCATGTGAAATATCATCTTCTCTATATGTGGGCTGGGGGATTTCAGCAGATGCCATAAATTACAGATTACAGAGGAGCAAAATGTGTGTGTGTGTGTGTGTGTGTGTGTGTGTGTGTGTGTGTGTGTGTGTGTGTGTGTGTCAGTGAGTTCGTGAGTGTGTGTGTATGTGTGTGGGTACGTGTGTGTGAGTGTGTGAATGTATGTATGTGAGTGTGTATGTGTATGTGTGTGTCAGTGTGTGTGTGTTAGTGTGTGTGTGTATGTGTGTGCATATGTTTTCACTTACATACACACAGAATAAAGAGGTGATTTATGCTCCAAGCAGAAAAAAATTGATAGAACCTGATATTTTATAATGTTTTTCAGAACATCGAAACATATGAAAAGAGAGAGGCTGAGTAGGTAGCTTATGAGTAGATCACTTAGCTCTGTGTGAGATTATGGGCTTGATACCCATCACTGAAAACTGAAAGCCCAAGTAAAGAAAACTTGTGAACTGTTTGTTTTTTCTTTTTTATAAAGGATCTTTTTTTTTTAATCTTTATTAACTTGGGTATTTCTTATTTACATTTCGATTGTTATTCCCTTTCCCGGTTTCCGGGCCAACATCCCCTAACCCCTCCCGCTCCCCTTCTCCATGGGTGTTCCCCTCCCCATCCTCCCCCCATTACTGCCTTCCTCCCAACAATCATGTTCACTGGGGGTTCAGTGTTGGCAGGACCAAGGGCTTCCCCTTCCACTGGTGCCCTTACTAGGCTATTCATTGCTACCTATGAGGTCAGAGTCCAGGGTCAGTCCATGTATATAGTCTTTGGGTAGTGGCTTAGTCCCTGGAAGCTCTGGTTGGTTGGCATTGTTGTTCATATGGGGTCTCAAGCCCCTTCCAGCTCTTTCAGTCCTTTCTCTGATTCCTTCAACGGGGGTCCTATTCTCAGTTCAGTGGTTTAATGATGGCATTCGCCGATGTATTTGCTATATTCTGGCTGTGTCTCTCAGGAGAGATCTACGTGCGGTTCCTGTCGGCCTGCACTTCTTTGCTTCATCTATCTATCTAGTTTGGTGTCTGTACATGTATGGGCCACATGTGGGGCAGGCTCTGAATGGGTGTTCCTCCTGTCTCTGTTCTAAACTTTGCCTTCCTATTCCCTCCCAAGTGAACTGTTTTTTTAAACCCTTATATGTAATACTTTCAAACTCTAGTTCATCATGAGCAACTAGAAACTCAAAGATCAAAACTACAAAATGCTGCATACAATAAAAGAAAAGTAATTTCTCACACTTTTCTCTTATTTAAAAAATATAATATTGTACCATAGAGTGTCTATGATAAGGATTAGATGTCTGTTTTTTACTTCTGTTATGTCTTGTTTTCTTAGAATGAGAATCAGGGCTGGTTTTGCTGATTTGATCTTTGTACTTAGATTATCAGTGACAGATACCATTTCGGAAACTTAGTATATTGGCCAGGGACCAAGATAAAGTTTCCAAAAAAACAGAATGCTTAAAATTGAAGAAAAAAAGGAATTTAAAAGCTATTAAAGTTTAAGCTCAAGAAAATATTACTAAACATCAGAAAAAATATGTTACCATATGTATGTGTATGTGTGTGTTTGAGATCAAATGTGCTGTCAATTTCTTCAATTTACTCTAAAGTGAAAATAAATAAATTAAAATGTCTAACAACTGAGATATTCTTGCCTGTACCTGTCTGGGAAAACTAGGGTGGAAGGTTTCTATTTTCAGTGTGATAGGAGGAGTAAGTTGGAGAAATCTCTGTACAACAGATCAGTGATAGCTAATAGGTTACATATCTGAAAATTGCTGTAAGCTAATACAAAGTGTCCTCATTTTAAAAAGAAGTATATGAAGTGGCATGTTAAGCAGTTTTATAGACATTTCATGATTTTTACATGAACCAAACCACCACATTGTATACTGTACATATGTGTATTTTGTTAGTGTAAACAATTAATTAGGGGGTAAGATTAAAGACATGACTTAATGCTTAAAAATATATCACTTTTGCAGAGGATCTAAGAGGTTCTAAAAAAAATAGCATTTGTGAGAATATATACTGCTGAGTAATTCCTATATTTGTGGCTCCCTTTTTATCCAGCAAAAAATACTTTCTTCCTACTCGAGTGTAGATATATTTCTAGAAGGATCATCTACTGAGAAATCCATCCCTTCAAGAGCAGTAAGCAAGTGTTCTGCATGTTGACTTCTCAGGCTGAACACCCCAATGCTTCACCAACTCGCCCTACTACAAACCAAGGATTTAGAATAATAATGATGATAATGATAATGATGGTGGTAATGACAATGATAATGATGACGATGATGATGATAATCTCAATTCTGAAATGTGCCACAATTCAAACCTTTTAACCATTGATTAAGTGCTCAAAACATTTTTTTTTATTTTGGAGCATTTTTAATTCCAGGTTTTCAAATTTGAAATGTCTGACCTGTAGAGTCAATACACATCTCTCTATTTCTGAGAAACATTAGAATCTGAAAGATTGGACCCAAATGTGTCAGGGAACAATATAGCTGCATGTAGTTCACTGCCCCATTCCATTATTATCCACCCCACTGTCTCCTCTAAATCTCTGCCCCCATGTTTCAGATATATCATTCATGCTGCCCTAAAAGGGGCCTGACCTATGGGTTCCGTGGAAACACAGCCCATGCCCTTGACCTAAATGATACTTCTTTTAGTACAAGTCAATGATGTGTTACTTTGTTTTCTCAAACAACCCCATTACTTTATTAGATCCTAATGAGTATGTGGTCAAAATATCTCACAATCTATTCTACATATGCAAGTTATGTACATCTTTAAATTCATCTCCAAATTAATTCTGATGTCTGTTTTTTCCAGTGCCCACAGCATGTACCCAATAGCCTTCTATAACATGGATCGATCAATGGTGCCTTAAAGCTCCATAGATTAAGGAGAACACAAAGTGAGTTTAATTATATTTCACATTTATCTACTTGCTGTCAATGGTAGAGGGAATGCCACACTTGTGGGCAGACGTCAGAGGACAACTTGAGGAAATTGGTAATGTCTTTCCCATGATACCAAGGAAGAATATATCTGACCACAATGAGAGAAAATAATGGTAATGAGAAGTTGAAAGAAGAAAGAAAAACATTTTTGTTTTGTTTTGTTTCTCCAGAACAGAAAGAGCCAAAGAGATTCTTCTTTACTTGTTATTCTTTTGGGGCCAACCTTTTACCCTGCATATTTATAAAACAAATGCACACAAAAGCCAATGATACTACCTTGGCTTGAGTTCACCCAAGCTCCAATCATGCATGGCAGCAGGGAAAAGAGAGCAGCAACTCTTCAGTCAATGGTTCTCTCTATGCTACCTACTGTCCTATGTCTGTCTTGTGACACTGGGTTCAGGCCGACCACTGCATAGCTCTGCTGAACTGTTCCCTAATCTATATGGAGAGGGGCTGCTACAGGTACTTGCCCATAGGTCTGTGGCAGAGCCTCCATGCATTTGGTCCCTCTGCTAAACATAGTTTTGGGACTGACATGTGTGAGGAGTATCTCCTCCAGGAAGAAAAACATTTTTTTTATTAACTTGAGTATTTCTTATTTACATTTCGAATGTTATTCCCTTTCCCCGTTTCCGGACAAACATCCCCCTAACCCTCCCCCTCCCCCTCTATATGGGTGTTCCCCTCCCCATCCTCCCCCCCATTACCACCCTCCCCCCAACAATTACGTTCACTCGGGGTTCAGTCTTGGCAGGACCAAGAGCTTCCCCTTCCACTGGTGCTCTTACTGGGCCATTCATTGCTACCTATGAGGTTGGAGCCCAGGGTCAGTCCATGTATAGTCTTTGGGTAGTGGCTTAGTCCCTGGAAGCTCTGGTTGGTTGGCATTGTTGTTCATATGGGGTCTCGAACTCCTTCAAGCTCTTCCAGTTCTTTCTCTGATTCCTTCAACGGGGGTCCTATTCTCAGTTCAGTGGTTTGCTGCTGGCATTCACCTATGTATTTGCTGTATTCTTGCTGTGTCTCTCAGGAGAGATCTACATGTGGTTCCTGTCGGCCTGCACTTCTTTGCTTCATACATCTTGTCTAATTGGGTGGCTGTATATGTATGAGCCACATGTGGGGCAGGTCCTGAATGGGTGTTACTTCTGCCTCTGTTTTAATCTTTGCCTTCCTATTCCCTGCCAAGGGTATTCTTGTTCCCCTTTTAAAGAAGGAGTGAAGCATTCGCATTTGGATCATCCGTCTTGAGTTTCATGTGTTCTGTGCATCTAGGGCAATTCAAGCATTTGGGCTAATAGTCACTTATCAATGAGTGCATACCATGTGTGTTCTTCTGTGATTGAGTTACCTCACTCAGGATGATATTTTCCAGATCCATCCATTTGCCTATGAATTTCATAAAGTCATTGTTTTTGATAGCTGAGTAATATTCCATTGTGTAGATGTACCACATTTTCTGTATCCATTCCTCTGTTGAAGGGCATCTGGGTTCTTTCCAGCTTCTGGCTATTATAAATAAGGCTGCTATGAACATTGTGGAGCACATGTCTTTTTTATATGTTGGGGCATCTTTTGGGTATATGCCTAGGAGAGGTATAGCTGGGTCCTCAGGTAGTTCAATGTCCAATTTTCTGAGGAACCTCCAGACTGATTTCCAGAATGGTTGTACCAGTCTGCAATCCCACCAACAATGGAGAAGTGTTCCTCTTTCTCCACATCCTTGCCAGCATTTGCTGTCACCTGAGTTTTTGATCTTAGCCATTCTCACTGGTGTGAGGTAGAAAAACATTTTTTAAAAGTAATATTCAAAGATATAACAGAAAAAAACTTTTCTCCACTGAGATTTTAAAAAGGAGAGGGTGGAAGATTGGAACATTGTGAGAATGTTCATTTGGTGATGTTTGGCGGTCTATATATCACATCTATGCAGTGCCCATGGAGCCCAGAAGAGGGCGTTATCACCCTAGAACTGGAGTTACAGATGATTGTAAGCACCATGTAGGTACTAGGAATTAAAATTGAGTCCTCTATAAGAGCAGCTAGTGCTCTTAACTATTGTGCCATGTCTCTATCCCTTAGAAAGTACTTTTCACTCATGTAAAGAATCTGGCTATTTGCCAAGAAAAACATGATTCATTTTTCCCTTTCCATTTATCCTTTGCTCCCTAAACTTAATTCCTATGACATCATCTTTCTATTCAAATGTCCATATCTTCTTGGTTATGGGTACCTGACTTTAGTTTGTAATGACTTTATTGTATAATTATTTTTATCTTATTGTGTTATAATTAGAGAATCATACCAAAATCTATCTGTCAGGAAATAGTGCAACTATTCTAGGTGGTTGGTTTTTCCCCCCTTTGGTTAGTGAGTGTTTTAATTAGGGTTTTATTGTTATGAAGAGATATCATGACCAGAGCAACTTTTATTAAAAACAAACAAACAAAAATCATTTAATTGGTGCTGGCTTACAATTTAAGAAGTTTAGTCATGGTGGGAATCATGGCGGTGTGCAGGCAGACATGGTGCTGGAGAAGGAGCTGAAGTCCTACATCT
Organism: Rattus rattus; assembly: GCF_011064425.1. Lineage (NCBI taxonomy): Eukaryota > Metazoa > Chordata > Mammalia > Rodentia > Muridae > Rattus > Rattus rattus. The sequence goes on from NC_046156.1 coordinate 97,898,372, forward strand.
GGATTTGCAGGCAGCAGGAAGAGAGAGTCATTCTGCCTGATTTGAGCTCCTGAGATTTCTAGGCCTAACTCCAACAAGACTATGGCTATTCTAACACAGCCACATCTCTTAAGAGCCTATGTGCCTATTGGGACCAATTTTATTCAAACCACCACATTCTACTCCCTGGCTCCTATATGATTGGTGTCATATCATAATGCAAAATCCATTCAGTACAACTGCACAAGTCCCCATAGTCTATAACAGCCTCAAACTTGTTTAAAAGTCCAAAATTCAACATCTCTTCTGAGACTCATCAACATCTTAATCCTAATCACCTGTAAAGTCAAAATGTAAAAGCAGATCACAAACTTCCAACATATATTGTGTTGGAGTCCATGAATTGCTTCATGAACTGTATCACCAATCTCAGTTAGACAGGGATATCCCAAGACTGATTAACCAGGGCCATGGGCCAGATTCAGGAACTGAACCATGACATTAAATTAAGATCCTACAGGGTTTTTAAGCCTAAAATGCACAAACATTATTTCACCAATCAGGATTTAGGAATAGGAAATTTCTTTACGAACATGTCTTTGCTGTACCCCTATCCTGCTCTCATTGGTTGGAATATTCAACTGTGGCAGGGGACTTTCTTTGGCTAATGTTCATGTCTTAATGTGTCAACCAGGATGGGACTTGTTTAACATTCATGTCTGAATTTGCCAACCAAGATGTCAGTCACCCAAGTATTCTCCTCTTTCTGCCAAGTAGGATGTCAGTTCCTAGGAGGTCTTAGGAACTTAAACTTTACTAGACCCCAACTCTAAATCTTATTTACTGGAAGTTTTATTCCAAATAGTTTCTCTCTTATGTTAGGGGTTCATCCCAGGGGCAGCTTATAAAAGCAAATACTATAAAAGTTTATGCATAGTTGTAGGAATAGATGCTAAGTGGTTGTTTTGTGTCCAAGCTTATTGTGGTGACTATACAAAGCAGTTCTACTGACTTCTGTCACGATTGTTTTTCAAGGGGACAGAATGTAATAGAATAAGTAATCAACTTGGGCATGAGAAAGTTTCCTAGTATTAGCAGAAACATATGAGAAAGTTTCCTTATAATGGCAGGCTAGACAGGTAACAGTTACCGAGGCCTTACCATTTTATCTAGGCCTTAACAAAATGGCACAGGATATAACAATTCCAAAAGGGAGCACATAGTAAGGAGATATGGAAACAACCAGCCTTGGCTTAGAGAAGATCCTGAGAGAAGGGGTGTCTGGGAGTAGTGGAACAGATGACTTAAAGTCAAATTGTGGGTTAAAAGCTGATGGCCTATGTTTTTCTTTCTGTGTTCTGCTTGAGACAGCTTTCACTTGCTGTTCTAAAATCTCTCTGGATAGCTCATCTTTTGCAGATCAAAAGCCCGGTTTTTTATTTACACATCAATTCAGTCATTACCAGGTTCTCTTTAGAGTATCCTGAGTCAGCATCCAATGACTCAAGTATCTTGATTATTAGAAAGAAACAGCAAGCAAAAACACAGACTAGAAGATAGTTAAGTGGCACCGCACCCTTAAGTTACCATTCCTACCTGAACTCCCTCTATCCCAAGATGACCTTGAACTCAGGAATCTACCTGCCTTTGTAAGCAAAAACAAAAACAAACAAACAAAAAACTTAGCTGGGTGGGATCTCGCCCCATGATCACTTACTCCCTAATTCTCTTTATCTCCTTCCTTAGTATATTTTTGACATGCTGGCTCATGGGGCAGTTGTCTCACTTTTCTCAGTCTGCTAAGTCCCCTCATATAATTCATATTGCATCCTGATATTTTACATAGTTGAGAAACTATATGTTTTTGAATTCATGTTTTCAGCATTCTTACCCACAGCCTTAAGGGCTGTCCTGAAGATCACAGTGTTCTACCATTTTGCTGAGACATTAGATATACCCTTACCTTCCAGACTCCTATCCACAGCAACAATGGAAGCTCATGCCCTGCTGGCTCTGTTCCAGGGGCAGGAACCGTGTCATGTCATCCCTGCCATGCCTGAGCAGGACCCTGTATCTCATTTTACACCAAGAGATCCAAAAATATTTCAGTCTAATTTTTTTTTATAATAAAAACCATAAACATTGAATTTTTTAAATTGTCTCTTGCTGATCAGTAATTTTACTGAAAACACTAATCTGTTGGGTAATTCGGAACATAAAGAGGGGTGGTACCCTGCAGAGCCTCTATGCAAATGCAAATGTCACTTGTGTGTGGGGATCCAGGTTTGAGTCTTCCAGCTTCAGGCATTGACCCACAGGATCAACCTCATACTGTGCCCTCTCCCTTCACTTATTAGATAAAACCACATCTTTCTATACATATCACTGTACCCTAGCACTAGATTACCTTCCCTGCAGTCTTTTCTATATCATATTATTGCTGACCACCATTTCTAAAATACAAAGCAAACCCCACCCAGCAAATGACCCGTTCCTCCCAGACATTCCACAGGCAGACAGCATAGTGCAGAAGTTTCTATACATGGTTCTAGTTTCTCCCAAATTACTTTCATACCTAACCATTAATAGACAGCATCCTTAAAAACCTGTTCTCTACCCTGTCTCCTAAACTAATAAAGGAGGAAAAAAAACAGAATAATATTAACCATGAATAACAGCAGCCAAAAGATTCTGCAAGTAGCTCCTGGCAGTGTTTTTCTATTTGCATTCCGATGTCAGTTTGCCTAGATGGTTATTCCTCTCAGGTCTGGTGACTGGGTATGTGAGCTAATTTACCAGCCTGCTTTAATATTTAGAGAGGAGCCACAGCTGACTAATAATTTTTAATAGCTTGCCTGCTATTGATTTCAACCCACTCATTAAAGGCCTAATAAAATTTTTAACAGGCTTGGTGAAGGGACATAAGGACAACAGAAAGGCAATAACTTTTTGCCCAACTCTATGAAAGAGAACAAAATTCCTTCAACTTCTTTGTGATGTTTGAATGATAAGACAATATTCAACTATATCACATCTTTAAGGTGGGTTTTCGTGCATGTGTGTGTGTGGGGGGGTGCTTTTTGTTTTACTCTGTCTTATTTTGATTTTTTTAACTAATACAGTTGTTTTCCTCAGAAATCAGTAATTGTGGATGAAGGATGGCTGAATTAGGTTTATGAATACAAAGCTTTTGTAGACCCAGCAATGAAATCAAGAAACAACATTAAAAAAAGATAACAATAAAAACTCCTAAGAAGGGGATCCTTCAAATGTTCAGCCAGGTGTTTCCTTACACCCCTGCATAAATCTGATCATTCACAGGATGCATGCATACAGAATACAGGGTAAAAAAACAGAAACATGCATGAGGGGTCCACAGCCATACATTGTGTGTTCCCTAAGGTTTTAAAAGGATGAGGGTCCCTCTGGTTTCTGTATTCGAGTTTCAGGACAACATGCAATAATTGGTTTGCAATCTACCATGTTGGGAGGAAAGGATTCATTCTAAAGTAGCACAGGTTGAAACAAGATCAATTAAACTCTTTCTTTTGGATTGTGGATGTTTTAGTTTCAAAAAGAAAAATAGATGGAAATTAATTGTATCTTTGTGCTATAAGCTCCAGAAAGGCATCTTACTATAATTCATTCTCTCTTTACATTCACACATCTGTTTAAGTTATAATGAAAGTTGGGATATTATATTTCTTTCAGACAAAATACCAGGAGGCGGGGCAAAAGAGAATTATTATGAACACTGAAACCAGGAATGTACAGAGCAGATGACTTTTAAAGACTGCTCTAGCTTTGGCAGCTCTATCGAGCTGCAATTCCCTAGGTGCACCGAAAGTTGTTTGCAGTAGATCAAGTGGTGCAGACTTTTTATGACACTGAAGCCAAATTTAGTGGACTGTCATTAAAACCCACATGTTCAGAAAAGAAGACTCACTCACAGTCTGCAGCCAGATGTTTGATGCTCAAACACCGTGCTAGGAGGGGCGGAGACAAATGGAGTGAGAACGTCATTCTTCCTGGAAAATAATTTCAACCTTGTTCTGAAGACAAATCATGTGAAAGAAGGAGAGGATGACATCTAAGCTAGGATAGAAACTATCTTGGGTGCTAATGGAAGGAAGCCCTCACATCTAGACCTTATTTAAACAGAGAGAGGCACAACAGGACACCTGTTTATTTTGTCTTTTTTTATATTGTTACTCATTTATTTATATCCCAAATGTTGCTCCTCCCATCCCTCCTCACAGAGTTTCTCCTCCCATCCCCCTCTCCCTTTCCTCTGAGAGGGCGCCCCCTATATCCCACCATCTTGTGCATCAAATCTCTGCAGGATTAGGAGCATTCTTTCCCACAGAGGCCAAACACAGTATCCCTCTGTTACATACGTGTGTCTGGGGCCCAGACCAGCTCCCTTATGCTCTTTTGGTAGGTGGCTCAGTATCTGAGAGCTCCTGGGGGTCAAGGTTAGTTGACACTGTTGGTATTCATGTAGGGTTTCCATCTCCTTCAAGGCCTTTAATCATCCTTCTAACTCTTCCATAGGGGTCGCCAACCTCTGTCCAATGTTTGTCTGTGGGTATCTGCATCTGTCTCACATGTTTTATGTTCAAGAAAATTAAGGACTTGATACTGCTGCAGCAGAGAGGACCACCACCTTCTTTTGCATATGCTGTGAATCTTTCATTGTTAACAAAGGACAAGAAATCTGGGATAAAATTGGTAATTCAATGTGGTAAATTGAGCCCCAAGTTTAAGACCAAGTATAATGATCACTGTATCTGAGCGTGTGTAAAAGGATTTAAAGATGGCCCCTTGAGGTTTGTGGGATGGATGAGTGCATTAAGTGCTTACTGCCCAAGTATGAGGACCTGAGTTAGGAGCCCCAGAAGTTGGCTAAAATGACCGAGCATGATAGTGGTATATCTTGTCACTAGCCCACAAAGACAAAATGATCCTCAGGGCTCACCAGCTAGTGAGCCTGACCAACTTATGAATTATGGTCTCAGTATGTAATCCTGCCTCAAAAGAGTAAGCTGGTAATTAATAGATTAAAAAAACCATTGTTGACCTCTGGCTTCCATAATACACGTACACACATGTACATACCTCATACAGAAGCATGCATGTGTGCACATAGGAATGAATGAATGAATGTATTAATGAATTGATCCTTGTGTCATCTTTTCCATACCTGAAGGATTATTTGCTTTGTTAAATAATAAAGTATGTCAAAGTATGTAATCCTATGTAGACATGGGATTACTTTCACAGGACAGAGAAGCACTATAGACAGACAAGTCTTAGCAGACTTCAAAGGAAGAGTATAAATGTTTGTTTGGTGTTGGATGGCAAATTCATAAATACAGTAAGCTTTGCATTTATTCTCTAAGCTGGTATGCTTTATGCAAACCAGTTGCTCTACCGCTGAGCTACATCGTCAAGGGCGCTGGTACACTTTAGAATAAGCAAGAAAACCTAAGTACTCCAGGATTCCAGGTATGAACTGCCCATGATTCATACCAAGCAGAGAACATGCTCCATAGACCTTGGCAAGCTCTCATGGAAGACAAGAACTTAGATGAGATACAAAGGCCTCAGGGCACCAAGTGTGGCTATGGACTGTATTTAAATAAGCCTGTCCAGTCCTTTATATGGTATTCTGAATGAAAGGAAGAAATTTACCTTCTCCCATAGGAGAATGACTCATAGTATCTAAGTAGACAAGCAGAGTAAACAATTATCATGGGCATGGCCTATAAAAGGTAAAAAAATATGAAGCATCCCCTTAGGCCTGGAGGGATGACTCAACAATTGAGAGCTCTGGCTGCTCTTACAGAGGACCCAAATTTGATTACCACCACCCACATGGTAGCTCACAGCAATCTGTAACTCTAGTTCCAGGGGACCCAACACCCTCTTCTGAACTCTGTAGGCACTTCACAGACATGGTGCACATATACACATACAGGTAAAACAGTTATGCACATAAAAGTTAAAATGGAAAACACAAAGACATATGTTCTAGTTCCCTCAACTATATCCTTTATAGCCAAGGTAGTAATACAAACTACGTACTCTCCAATAAATTAGCAGTGGGGGAAAAAACCAAGTAACCAAAACCCAAAAGCAAAGACCCAAAAAATATGTTATCTACACATAGTATAAAACCAGCATGCTGAAGGCCCTGTGTTCAATGTCCGGTGTCACTCAGGGCATCATGCACTCTGTAAAGAGCAGTGTCATATGCCTGTGTTCTCAGCTCTTTCTAGGCACAGGCAGGAGCTTAGTGCAAGCTCAAGGCCATCCTGGTCAATGAAGTTAGACTCATTAACAAACACAAAAGTAAAGTCGTTCATGAGAAAAAGCCTCAACTAGTTCCTCCTCCTCCTCTTGTCCTCTTCCCCTTCTTCTCCTCGTCCTCCTCCTCCTCCTCTTTTCTTCTTCTTCTTCTTTCTTCTTCTTCTTTCTTCTTCTTCTTCTTTCTTCTTCTTTCTTCTTCTTTTCTTCTTCTTCTTCTTTTCTTCTTCTTTTCTTCTTCTTCTTCTTCTTTCTTCTTCTCTTCTTCTTTCTTCTTCTCTTCTTCTTTCTTCTTTCTTCTTCTTCTTCTTCTTCTTCTTTCTTCTTCTCTTCTTCTTCTTCTTCTTCTTTCTTCTTCTTCTTTTCTTCTTCTTCTTCTTGTTCTTCTTCTTGTTCTTCTTCTTGTTCTTCTTCTTCTTGTTGTTGTTCTTGTTGTTGTTCTTGTTGTTGTTCTTGTTCTTGTTCTTGTTCTTGTTCTTCTTCTTCTTCTTCTTCTTCTTCTTCTTCTTCTTCTTCTTCTTCTTCTTCTTCTTCTTCTTCTTCTTCTTCTTCTTCTTCTTCTTCTTCTTCTTCTTCTTCTTTCTTCTTCACAGTGTTCTGACTGCCTGTATGCTTTCAGGCCAGAAGGGAGCACCAGATCTCATTATAGATGGTTATGAGCCACCCACATGGTTGCTGAGAACTGAACTCAGGCCTTCAGAAGAGCAGTTGAGCAGTCTTTCCAGTCCCAGGAACTGTCTCTCCTTATCACAAGAAAAACAGTTTCTTTTTAAAAAGAAATATTTAAAGGGAATGTTTTAAAGTTTTTCATTTATTTTAGTGTATAAAACATTGAACTTGATTATTGCATTTCAATACACAGGTGATAGATAGATAGATAGATAGATAGATAGATAGATAGAGACAGACAGACAGACAGACAGACAGACAGACAGAAAATGGATAGATAGATGATACAGATATAGAGCTTTTGTGTACCTTGTTCATACTCATCACCCAGTACCCTCTCTCCTCATCCTTTTCCTGGCCCTCATTGGTCACTTTCCTCTGCCTAAATTGTCCCCTTTCTGCTTTCATGTCATAGATACATATTACTTAGATAAGAACTCACTCATCTGAACCAGGTGCAAGAAAAGGAGGAGGGACATAAGTGGAATAAGAAAAATGTAAGTTAAATTAAAAGAACCTGACACTTATGGAGGGTTAACCATAACTATTCTCATGGTCAGAGTATGATGTCCTAAAACTTACCACTATTTCTTTGAATTAGTGTGTTTATAAAAAGGGGCCTAGCATGACTACCCTCTGAAAGGCCCAACAAGTAGCTGAAAGAGTTAGATGCATATATTTATAACCAACCAATGGACAGAAGCTGGTGACCCCTGTGACTGAATTACAGAAAAGCTAGAAGAAGCTGAGGAGAGCAGCCCGATAGAAGACCAGCAGTCTCAACTAACCTGGACCCACAGGATCTCTCAGACAGAATCACCAACCAACCAACCTACACCAGCTGATATGAGACCCCCAACAAATATACAACAGAGGACTGCCAGGTTGAGACTCAGAGAAGATGCACCTAACCCTCGAGACACTTGGGGTCCCAGGGAATGGGAAGGTCTGGTGGTGGGTAAGGTGGGGACATCCTCTTGGAGATGGAGGGGGAGGAGGTAGTGTTGACGTGGAAGAGTTGGAGGGTAAAGCAGGAGGGGTATAAAGTCTGGACTAAAGAATAAAAAATAAATAAATAAAAGTATTTTTTTAATTCTAAAAAAGAGGAGAGAACATGTAAAGAAAATCACCTGCTATCTTCCTGTCTCCGAAACGGAAGAGGGCTGTGGTTTGATGACTCATCCACCAAAGCCCCAGTAATGAAGGCTTGATCACTAGCCCATGGTGATGTTGGAAAGTGACACAATGTTTAACCAGTGGGAGCTGATGGGAGGAAGTTAGGTCATTAGGAGGATAACCTTGAGTGGATGCTGGGATCTAAGCTCCTGCTCTTTCCCTTTGCTTCTAGGCCGCCATGAGGTGAACAGGTCTCCTTCGCCACGTTTGTGCCTTGAGATGCTGCATTATCACAGCCCCATGACGTAGGCCAAGCAACCATGGAGTAACCCGAAGCCATGAACTATTCCTGCTCTTAAATTGAGTGACTAAGGTATTTTATCACAGTGACAGAAAACTTCTTGCCCTTGGAGACAAATGCTCCTTTGGCCGAAACTGTCCCTTTAGGCAAAAGGACAGATCTTGGAGCTGGGAACACTCCTATATCAGACAGGTAGAGGATACAAAATGAGCTTCAATTTCTTACCAATGTGGTCCTTATCTCCCATCCCTGCATATCTTCCAGCTATTCCCATTATACCTTTGAAACCTAAACATCTTCTCTTTTGCTAAAAGGATATATAAATCCCCAGTCTATTTTTTGTGTTTTTTTTTCTTTTATGAATTCCATGTATTTGAATCATTGGTAATCAACTTTCCTCCGGTTGCCCTTACTTTCATTTTGACTTTCAGGCCCCAGAGACTCAGCATTAGATATATATAAAACGATTTCCTCCTCTGTATTCATTTAAGTCCCTAGAAAACGGTGGGAATTAGGACTTAGCTGACTCCAAGCCTCTTGCCCTGTTAGGTGTATGACTCAGTGTCTGATTCTAGATCATGTCTTTCAGAATCGATAAAAAATTATTTCAGGAACTGGAACCCTCTGCAGTTTCAAACGATGGAGGTTGTCAGGAGAGTGGAAGAATGGCAGCTTCTGCCTTCAGGGCTTGTTCTAGAGCATAGGCTACCCACAACTTAAATTCCCTAAGCAAACGGCTGTTGGCAAGAAAGCCAATCAATGCGCTAATGTCCTTAATCAGTTATTTGAGTTTTGTCTCTCTTCTGAGTTTTCACTGTAGGACACACACATACACAACCATATTATATCATAGAGGAGATAACTCATTAGAAAATATGACATATGTGTGCATGCATATGTGTATGAATGAGTGTGTGCATACATGCATGCATGTATGTGTGTGTGATACAGGTCTTCTAATATTTAGCTTCCTCTTTAAAAGCAAAATTCAAATTGAATAGAAGGATGGATGATTAATATCTTCTACAAAACAGTATAGAGATCAACTAGAAGATATATTAGAAAGCCTCAGAGCTTAATTGTTACTGTGATGAGAAGGGGAAAAAATACAAGTATAAAATTACATCCAAAACTTATTACTTTCAAAAAATGCACAGGCCTCCCTTCTCCCAAAGGGCCAATCTCGGGAACTATTAGTGTTTCAGGAAGTGAGAGCCAGAAGTAATTGTTGCTGTTTGTTTACTCTTGACAGTTTTAAAGGGCAATTTCTCTTGGAGAAAAATTTTTCCTTTCTACTTAGATTTTTTGTTTTCTAAACCCAAGAATTTTCCAGGAGAATCTTAGCTAGGCTCTTTCTTATATTTTGTCAATAAGCTTCACATCAACTTGTGGACTTTGTTATTTAATTCTTCAGTAGACTACCATTTCTTAAATTTAAAGGCCTAGAAATATTATCAAATACAAAACACATTCTAAATAGGAAGAAAAATGTTCCAAAGACTAGATGGCACCCCAGTGAGTGAATTGTCAACCTCTTGCTCAAAGAGGACCCTGACAAGAATGACTGACACCTATATACACAGGCCTATTTGCTGTAAATATTGTGTGATTTAAGTTTTATTCAGAAAACATTAAAATGGCCCAAATGCTTTCCTGAGGTATGCCAAAGTCAGTGAAGGCATTTATATTTGGGAAAGCCAGATTTTCTTAAATGTTATTTACTAAATCTTATGCATGCACGTGCGTGCGCGTACACACACACACACACACACACACACACACACACAGATGGAGAGAGAAAAGAGAGAGAGGGGGAGGGGAGAGAGAGGGAGAGAGAGGAGAGAGAGAGAGAGAGAGAGAGAGAGAGAGAGAGAGAGAGAGAGAGAGACACATTCCACACCCACACGTGTACAGGCAGGCATGCACACGAACACACACTACTAAGAAAACTTTAATGACTGTTAACATTTTAAAACTTGCTAAAGGAGCTTTTTTCTTAAGAACACAATTATTTGCAATATTAAAGTGTTAATCACCTTCTCCTCCCACCCTTCCAAGCTGGCATTCTGTCTGACTTGTCACACAGGTCTGTGTGTGCTGTTATTGCTGTGTCCAAAATTTTCCTGGATTTGTCCAGAAAACAGTTTCCTTATGGTCGTCTACCACCTCTTGCCTTTTCTATCTTTCTGCCTCCTTTTCTTCAATGTTCCCAGAGGCTTAGGAGGCAAGGTACGATATGGAGATTCTCTTTAGGGCTGAGCATTCTTCAATCTCTCATTACAGGTCTCCCTCTACGTTTAGGGTTTAGGAAGTGGTAGATTTGGAAGAAGTTGAAGGAGAGACGAGTCTCACCAAACTCTCTGCATGAAATTCTTTAAAAAACTAATAAAAATGTAAGGTTCAATCATCTCAAACACAAAAAAATTATATCAATGTATTTGGTACCAACATTATATTTAATTTCCATCCTTTATGAACCATAGTGAATACTTAAAGAGGATAGTTTAGGAAAAATAACTCAGAGTTAGAAGTGATCTGCAACATGGTACTCTAAGATTAAGGTAGAATTATCAACATGTCCCATTAAAATTGATAATCTCTTGCTATGGAGTTTAAAAAGACAGCACATATATTTTTTGAAAATCTAGTGGGGGAGTAAGTAGTAATTATCATAGTATATAACCAAGTCATTATCCTACCCCATTATTTATGCATTTAGAGTGTCTTTGCTACATAATTGATTTGTGATAAACACAAAAGATTTTGATTGCTTACATAATAAAAAATTTAGATGCAGTTCACAACTAATTTTAAGGGAAGGAAAAAAACTTAAATTTTATTATCACATACCTTCCCAATTAATTAGTGGCAGAAGGGTTAAACTTCTGAATGCATGGTAGTCTTCTTAACACATGATTGATTTGAATGCTTCCAGCATGTTTATTCCTTCTGATGCCAGACAGCAAGCTTGTAAACACAAGGTAATGCTGGAAAAGAACAGAGCAGTAACAGGAAGTTTGTAACAGCTTTAAAAGGTACCTTTAATTATGATAGCAATAAGCATTTGCATACCTTTGATCTACCAAGCACTTTACAAGCTCCATCATCTTTAAAGCTGGTAAGGACCCTGTGTGGTGTTTTACTAGACAGCTTTCAGTTAATATAACTTATACTTGAAGCACAAGTTACACACTGCTAAGACATCATGGCAGAACAGGGTATCTCTCCTGGAGTATAAAGACAGCAGAAGATCAGAAGGAGCTACTCAGATTCCAACAGGACAAAGATTAAACCCTATAATTCCATTGAAGGCCTCAAGGACACATGGTGATGTGGTGTGGGATCCCCAGGGCTTGGTAAACTAAACCCTGTTTTGTCAGATTGCTAAACAATTGCGACTGGCTCTGCACTTTACCTGCAGCTTCCGTTAGCATCCAGGAGGAAGACTTACTAAAATTCAGGACTATAAGGGACTAGAGAGATGGCTCAGTGACAAAAAGGTTTTCCAGAGGACCCAGATTTAATTCCCAGTGCCCATTTGGCACCCTACAATGGTCTGTAACTCCAGTTTCAGGGGACTTGACGCCTTCTTCTGGCCTCCTTGGGTACAGAGAAATTCTTGCAACCAAACCATTCATACATATAAAATAAATATTTTAAACAAGACTTTAAAAACTCTCGAGACTTATAAACTTCACAAGAGCCATTTCTCCCAAGGAATGAAGAAAGACCACGGTCAGAGAAGACTCTTCCTTCTATCTATTAGGCTGACTGCACATTGTACAGAATGTTCCAGGATCGCAGCTTTTACAAGCTGGCACCCAGGATGAGGTGGGTTTGTGATATAGCTACCTTCGAGCCATCCAAGATCCCCAAAGTAACCCCAGCAAACTCATTTTTGGTAGGACTTTGATAGAATCACTTCTTTGGTCTGTAGGTGCCAGGGGAAGAATAATTAGATGTTTACTCATGTCTCCCCAGGTTAAATCACACCACAGCCCATACATTGTATCGCACGTAACTGAAAAACCAGCCTTATAAAACCACCAAGGCCTACTGCTGACACATGCTTTGCCTAGACACACTGAGGCCATGATCTCAGGGGGTGGGAGGTGTGGGGGGATTGTGACGGCCTTCCCAGCTTCGACAATCATAGGTGAATAAAGCCCATGGGGACTTCCTTCTTAGAAGGCTGCTCTGTTGCAATCTTTTTAAAAGAATAAACTTGTCTCTATGTCTTTGAACCTGCTATAGGGGGAGCCTTTTTTCAGCTTCCAAGATGTCCATAAGCCGTCCATCTTCCTTGCTATCCTTGCATAAAACCTCTCAGTTCTTCTGAAGGGCATTAATTTCATCAGCAACCTTACCATCCATGATTGTGTCTTCATCTTTACACAAACTTTTTTCCCGGCCACATTTGAGGCACGTTTTCCATAAGTTTCTAACCTGCCTCCCTTTGCTGTTCTTAGGACACTGAAAGCTGCAAGTGGTGTGCCCATCAGATTACAGAATCCTGTGATGGCTCAAAATCTTTGCCAAATACCCTGGCCAATTGTCACAAAATCCCAGGGCCTGGATAAGGGGCATAGAATTCTTTGCCCTGGTGTAGCATAGGTGGGTTCTAGCCCCATTTTCACTCAAATGCTCATTGTGCCATCGTTTCCGCCCAGGAACAGAACTTTACCAATCTTTCTTTCCCATTCACCATTGTCATTCTGGTATTTTGAGCCCTCACCAGAACTGACAGTTAAGTCCCACCTGCTTCCCCAGCCTCCCTGTGTTTCTAAGGCCCGCTAGTAACACAATTCCAAAGGCTTTGATGCATTGTCTCAGGTGCCATTGTGGCAACCATGTCACTTCTTGGTACCAGTTTTCTGTGTCCACCAACTTATCTTGTTGAAATGCTCACCTGTGACGTTCAAGTGGAAAAGGAACAAGGTCTGCTTTAGCTCGTGGTTTCAAAAGTCCCCATCTAAGCTGGACTGGCTCTGTTGTTTTGATGAAGGACATCATAGAACAACTGCTAATCCCCTAGTGAAAACAGGAGTGTGTGTGTGTGTGTGTGTGTGTGTGTGTGTGTGGAGAGAGAGAGAGAGAGAGAGAGAGAGAGAGAGAGAGAGAGAGAGAGAGAGCACTAGAGGGACAGAAGTCCCACTGGCCACTTCATAAGTATTCATCCTACCCCATGACAAGAAGACTTTGACTCAGTACCTGCCTCCTAAGGTTTCTACAGCTTTTCAATAGCATCAGCCATCAACATCTCTCCTTGGTGGGCTGGGGAAATCACTTAGTATTTGCCATGCAAACATCCTAATGTTCCAGTCCCTGGAGTTCCAACCCCTGAGGTCTGGAGTTCAGATTCTCAGAGCCCACATACCCGCTCAGTGAGCATTGTTTCTCACCTCCAATGCCAGCCTTGGAAAACAGAGAAGGGGTTCTCTAGGCTAAGGTGGCTAGAAAGTCTAGCTGTGTCAATAAGCTTTGGTTCATGCCAAGAAAGAAGCTGCCCAGGAGGTGGGCACTGTTGCTGCTGCCGCCTGCCTCTTAGACAAGAAAAAAGAGTCAAAAGACAAGTACCCCTCACGGCATTCAGCTGAGGTTTGGACTCCACATCAAAAACCAAGGCATTTTGTATCAAAAGGTCAATCGTGAAGCACCTAGAATTTTTCAATTACAAGAATATATTCTTTGGGTTCTGTTGTGGCCCGGGATGATGGTAACTTTTTTTCTATTGTAGGTTCTGTTTTTTTCTCCTCCCAGAAATTGTTTTTGAAGAACCAAAGACTTGTTTATCAATAAAGGAAATAAAAATTTGTGGGGGGGATGAGGAGGAGGAGGAGCAACCAAGAATGATTTCTGACATCAACCTCAGAATTCCACAGGTGCTGCACCCATACACATATATGTTCTCACACATTAACTCACACACAGAGACACACACACGTGTGGGAGGGGTGAAAGACCACTCCAGGTCCAAATCAAACAACACTGAGTAAACAGTTACTTCTTTATATAAGTGGATGAAGATAAGATCCAATGAAGATAAATTATTTGCTCAAAGAAGTTCCTCTGGAAAGCAGTATGGCACCTTGGTTTTGAGCCTGGCTTCAATAAATTCTTGAATCTGTGCTTTGGCTGCAATTTTCAAAACATCTGATAAAATTGTTCTACAAAGTGAGAAAATGTTTCAAATCAAAAAAGCTATTTCACCAACTCTTTTTCTGTTCATGGCTGCCTATATACTATGAGGGGCCGTCATTTGCTGGCAAGCACAGGCGGAAGCTTATCAGTTGCTCCACTTTCAACAGAATAAGACTCTTGAAACATGTCTGTTTATTTGAAGTCCTGTGTCAGTGATTTATCAGACCTACTGTGGCTTTGCCTTCTTTATGAGAGAAATCCCTGTCTCTTCCCTCTGGTGGGTCAATACTGAGTAACCCCCTCCCCCAGCTCTATCCCTTTGAACCACAAACACCCAATGGCATAAGAAATGACAGTTCTGTGCAATGACATCTGAAATGACAGCTCTGTGAAGATTTATTAGTTGTCCCCCCAAAAATAAAGTGTGTTTATTTCTATGCCACTATAGCATTCAGTCCTTTTTTTCCTTCTGAGAGTGAGCCATGGACCTTCTAAATTGTCTTCTATACTAGACCACATTCTAGGACAATATTTGGATTTTCAGTAAAACCGTTAGTAAATTTTTTTTTAAAAATCTCTTTTTAAAATTTATTTATTTATTTATTTATTTATTTATTTATTTATTTTTACACTCCAGATTTTATTACCCTCCCAGTTCACCCCCTGAGTGTTCCATACTCCATACCTCCTCTCTGCCCCCTAATTCGCCCACCCCCACCCTACCCCTGTCTCCACAAGGATGTTCCCCACCCTGCCAGACCTCTAAACTTCCTGGGGCCTCCAGCCTCTTTAGGGTTAGGTGCATCTTCTCTGACTGAACCCAAACCCAGGGGTCCTCTGCTGTATATGTGTTGGAGGCCTCATCTCGGCTGGTGTATGCTGCCTGGTTGGTGATCCAGTGATTGAGAGATCTTGGGGGTCCAGGTTAATTGAGACTGCTGGTCCTCCTACAGGGTCACCCTCCACCTCAGCTTCCTCCAGCTTTTCCCTAACTCAACCAGAAGGGGCAGCACCTTCTGTTCATTGACTGGGTGCACATATCTGCATCTGACTCTTTCAGCTTCTTGTTGGGTCTTTCGGAGAGCAGTCATGATAGGTCCCTTTTTGTGAACATACCATAGCCTCAGTAATGGTGTCAGGTCTCGGGGCCTCCCCTTGAGCTGGATTCCACTTTGGGTCTGCTGCTGGACCTTCTTTTCCTCAGGCTCTTCTCCATTTCCATTCCTGCATTTCTTCTGAACAGGAAGAATTATGGGTCAGAGCTTTGACTTTGGGATAGCAACCCCATCCTTCACTTGACGCCCTGTCTTTCTTCTGGAGGTGGGTTCAATAAGTTCCCTCTCTCCACTGTAGGGCATTTCATCTAGGGTCCCCCCCCCTTTGAGTCCTTAGTATCCCTCACTTCCCAGGTCTGGTACGTTCAAGAGCATCCTTCCAACCTCCTACCTCCCCAGGTTGCCTATTTCCATTCTTTCTGCTGGCTCCCAGGGTGAGCTTTTATATTCCTAAAACACACGATGACTACTGACTGTTATTGTCATTCTCATTTTAAATACTGTTAAACACACAAACCACACAAGTACTCATACCACATACATACTACACACACACATACACACATACACACACACACACACACACACACACACACACACACACACCACATCTTAAATTTCTAAACAGAAAACCAAGATTAGTCCCCAAGGAGTTGATCACAAAATTGAAAAATATTTAATATTCCTACTTGAGGAAAAAAACTTTTCAAAACAAAGAATATGCTATTGTGTATAGAACCTGTTTCAGATTCCTTTATTCCATAAACATCTCAGAAACCTTTAATCATTGAGAAAATGCAAAATTAATATCCGGTCTTTCAGAAACTAATTTTGTGAATAATAATATTATTATAGCCTACAACTACAGTTACAAATGAGGATACACTTTGTGAATTAATAGTTTGGTCTCTTAAGCAAAAAAGTGATTAGCTGTGCGTCATCGATTAAGATATTACGAGGCACGTTCCACCACTACACCATTCTATCCAGAATAAATAATGAACACATTAAAACACACACACACACACACACACACACACACACACACACACACACACACACGCCACATAAATCCTGGCGAAACTAAAAGAAAATGAAAAATATTTTACAGCAAACACAAATTTGATGTTCTTCCATAAGAGGAAACATTAGGTCTTTTAAATGTTTTATATTTCTTTTTATTTTATGTATGTGTGCTGGATGGCTGTGCATGAGGTATCCATGGAGACAAGAAGTGGGTGTCAGATTTCCTGGAACTGGAGTTATAGATAGTTGTGAGACACTGTGTGGGTTCTGGGAATTGACGCAAGGTCCTTTGGAAGAGCAGCAGTGCTCTTAGCTGCTCAAGCCATATCTTCAGCCTCCATAAACAGATTAAAGAATCGTATGATGCTGCCTACTGAAAATAGCCATGAATCACCCAGACTTACAGAATTTACTACTATTACTATTACATTTACTACTAAGGTAGAGGCTTTTGCATCTGTGTAAATGTACACGTACGGAGATTTTTTTTTTAAAGCAGCAATATAACTTTGTTACCTTAGAAACTAGTCTTTGAAATACTTACCCAGCATCTGTATTGCTGTGAATTAAAGAAGTGTTATTCCTCATTGTTAATTACCCCAAGAATGGGTGAGTCACTATACACTGCAGTCAGAATGTTCCAGAGACTTGGATCTCACTTGACAATGTTCTTGAGAGATCCTGAGTGTAGATGGCAGCTATTTCATGACTAAGCATTTTCCTGGGTGGAAGAAATTCCTCTTTGGCTGGGAGGAACATTCTGAAATCACAGCTGCCTCCAGTGAGGAACTGCAGGAAGGAAGTTCCCACTCAGTAAGGATGTCTCGATGTCAGTAGCATCTGCAGAATTATAATCCAACAAAATGGCTACGCGGGCTGAAGTACAGACAAGCCCTTGGCACATACCTTTAATCCCAAACAATAAAGGTACAGTTAGTTTGTAAAAGGAAGCACCCGTGTTTGAAAATGATGTCTAATTGAGAGCCAGACAAGGTGACAAGTCTGAGAGAGACTTGACAGAATAGGCTATGCCCAACTCTCACAAGAAGAGAGAGGAAAGGGAAACTACTTACAAGGGAGCAGCACAGAGGGAGAGAGAAGGGAGCAGTTTTATTGGGATGGTTGTACAGATGGTTGCAGTGGGAGAACCAGCCAATCACAGGTGAAGACAGAACAAGCCAGAGAATGAAAAGGAGCCAGAAGATCAGAATTGATTGGCCAAGTTAGTATGACCAGGTACTCAAAACATATGAGCCTATGGAGGTCATTCTCATTTAAATGTCAACATGTTTAGGGATGTGCATGCATGTGAGTTTAAGGGAGCTCTGAGCAGCAGTCACAGTATAGTAATGCTGTAGGATGTCTTCTGAAAAGGTATAGTTAGAATGGTAAATCACCATTTTCAGTATAATACCAGTCTTCTCTTTCAATGCCTCTTTTTCTCAATGTCTTCTCTTTCTCTTTTCAATGCAGAATTTGCATCTGTAGAATACCAGCCACAGACTTTATTTCTCTCTTGCAGTTATACTTTCCTGCCGGCAGAATGTTGTAGAAAGTGGGATTTAAAAAAAAAAATCTAAGTTGGAGATCCTGAAAAAAAAATCATGTGTGGGCCAAACTGACATGTCTTCCTAATGCAAGAACTTGATCAAATTTGTGAGCAGATACAAGAGGTGTGTCTCATTCTACTTTCGACTGGTTATTTCTGGTCCAGTGCCTGATGCATAATTATTCAGGGTAGAAGGGAAGAAAGTATTCAGAGGAAAGAGAAGCAGTACAAATGTGGCAAAAAGCCATGTTATCAAGAAGATCGCCAATACTTGTGTGACTTAAATTTTAGGCATGCAGCTTCATTTTAAATGGTTTGCCCACCTTCATCATTCTGCTTGGCGGTAGGGATGGAAATGTCCTCAATGCTTGCTTGTGGTGACATCATCAAGGCTAACTCCACAAGAAGTCAAGACACATAGTCCCCACTTTATCACCATTCCAGGTACCTTCAGTCAATCATGGTCCAAAAGTATGACAAGTCTAGCAATAAGCAATGAATAAGTTTTTAATATGATTTCTTCCACCATATTAAGTATTTTGACCTATTATTGTCTCAAATCTGTAATCTACCTGATTTGTAAATTTTATCATTAGTATGTATGGGAAATATAAAGTTCAATATTATACATGGTTTCTGGAACCCACTGGGAGTCTTGAAATATGTCAACATGGATGAGGACAGACAGCCACATAGGAGAACCTCAAGAAAAAAGGCCGTGGCATAGCTGGGTACAGCAGTTCAAGAAGCATGCAGAAGTCATGCTTCTGCTTAGAAACAAGCCTCAGTGTTCTCAAACCAAGGAATTCCACTGGGAAGTAGAGGCAGGAAGATCATATGACAACCTCAAGGCTAGCTTGGGCTTCAAGAAATCTGTTTAGAAAAAAGAAAGAATGATGAAAAAGTGAGAAAAGAAAAAGGAGAGAAAATTAAAGCTGGGAGTTCTAAAGACTCACTATGCATGAAGGACTGAGAAAGAATGACTGATGTCGATGCTGAGTTTCACAAAAATTAGCGTTAACAAGTCTCACTGTGGAAATCTTGGGAGTGAAAAATAGATTTGTGTCTTGAAAAAGAAAGGACTGTACTGAAGTGGGAGAGAGAAAACATTTCCAGAAAGCAGGATGTAAGGTATCCGTGAGGTGGGAGGGCCATGGTTCCAAGGCAGCCCCATGACAGTCACATATATAGAGTGATTAACAGAAGCTGCTAAGGGTTGGTTAGCCTACATCTAGACTGGCACTGAGAAAGCTACATATGTACACATTGCTTATTAAAGAACTTTCTCAATAGAGCTATAAAACAGAACAGAACAGAACAGAACAGAACAGAACAGAACAGAACAGAACAGAACAGAACAGAACAGAACAGAACAAAACAAAGAAACTAGAATACATGAAGTCAGGAACTACCTGAGAATAAAAATTCCAATAAGTAAGAGATGAGCAGGAATCTGAGGAGATATGTGAAGAAAAGACTTCAAGCTAAGCCTGAAAGGCTTTACATTTTTTTTGACAGGTCGGGAGGTGGCAGGCAGGTGGAAGGGCATACAGACTTCAGAACAAAGCATGATTGGTTGACTCTCAACAGCAGAAAGGTCATGCTTGAACGTGTGCAGACTTATTACAATAAAGTGTAAGCATGAGGGACAAACAGTAGGGGTCTTTGAAACCTCCAAGAGACTTGGACTGATGTGCAAGTTATGGAATATTGCCTAGAGTCTGGGAGAAACTAAAGCAGAACCATTCTCTGGCAATAAGGTATATTTACATAGTCCCAGAAACTTAAAAAAGGCTGAAGCTTGGGAGCAGAAAAGAGAAGAGAGAAAGTGAAATGCTAAGCAACATTTCGCAAAGGCCAACAGGAGGGACAATTACCTACGAAGACTGATGCAGACAAATTGAACGTGATGTCACTCAGAGAAACTGGGTTACTGAGAAGGGACTGTGGTCTAGAAAATGTGTACATCTGGTTTAAAATACATCGATTCTGGCAAGGGCACTCCCCAGGGAGTGAAGATCCTGAGTGCCTGTTTCAATTTTGGGGCTCACTAGCCTGGCAGCTTCAAGGAGCTCAGAAGCTTGCTGTAATTCAGCAGGTCCTCCTGCTATTCCAACACTCCCCAATGGACTCCCTAGGTCTGTAAGGTGAGCGAGTAGCATGGGAGCAAGTAGCATGTAGACAGACTCTGCCTTGGTGTGGATGGCATAAGTGTGTAAGATTTCAGTGTTAAGTTTATTCCTCAGTGCTATGAAGAAATAATAAAAAGTATTTTGTCTGCAAAGGGGAAAAAACATAACAATCAACTGAACGTTGATGAAATGGAAGTTCTACCATTTCATCCTGAGAACTGTAATATGCTTAAGTGGTCATCCTCTATGACTAAGCATTTATTCCCATTTATTGTTTACATTTAGAATATCTGTATCACATGCATATACATATGAATTCATTGTAGCATACCCACACACACACAAACACAGAGAGGAGAGAGAGGGAGGGGTGAGACCAATAAGAATGAATAAAGGAGAGTTATAAAGGAACAAATAAAAATGGCCAAAATTTAAATGGATAAGAATTCCCAGTCTACCGAAAGCTACAAAATTGAAATTAACATAGCAATTTTCATCTACTAAAATAGTCAAAACTATATTTTAGAATCAAGCAGATGAGAATAGTGAAAATATCATTTTTGTATTCTGCTGATCAAACCATAAATTTACATCATCTTTCTATAGGACAAGATGCTGCTGTAAATCAAAATCACCTGAAGATAATATCTCTCAGGAATTCCCTGTGTGCCAAGGTATCCGTCATAATGTTATTTAAAGTAGTAAAATTCTTTCAAGAGCCTAATGGCCAATGATAAATAATGAGTCAACAGAATTAGAAATGGCATGCATTAGAATGTACTGCAGTTAATTAACACATCACAGCACATATGAATATACTACAGTCATTTAAAATAGCATATCACATACAAGTGTAACTAGGAAAATAATTTTATATTATTAAGAAAACAAAAGATTGCCTCAAAATATCATTATCCTGTAATTTTATTTTGTTGAATATGAGATAAATCCTGCTCCAAATGTTAGCAGACACGCTTTTTGGATTCTATTGTCTTCTGTGTATTTCCCTGTGATTTCTAAATTTGCTAGAGTGAATATTTATGGCACACATTTTTTTATTATCTGAAAAAGTCATTTTAAAACATTAATTCTATGTCATGCCTGGAGGTATAGGACTGTGATCCCAGCTACTTAGGAGGCTAAAACAGAATGATCATAAATTCAAACCTCCTAGAATATAGAGTGAGTTCAAGGTCAGCCTTGGCAACCTAGCTAGATCCTATATCAAAATAAAAAGTGAAAAGGTTGCTTTTCCAGAAAGTATTTGTCTAGGATTTGCAAGGCCCCAGTTCAATCTCCAGGACTAACAAAGTGTCATTCTTTTAAATCATCCGTTCTACATTTTCAGAAAGTACATGTATCAACCTAAGTCTTTTACCAGAACATTTTTTTCACACTGTTCTTTGCTCCAGAGAAACTTAAGCCTCCTCCAACCACCATAACTTAAGCCTTGCTTTCCTGAGTGATCCAGATAATTACAGTTATTGCTGCAGCTATTAATAATTCCAGTTATTCTGGAATTATTTATGAGAAGTAGCACCTTTTTGTGAGCCACATCTTTTCACTCCCTTCATTCCAACCTTTTAATTTACTTATGACTTAGTGGTTATTAAACTACCTGCATTGTGTTAGATAATACACCAGATGCCAATAGTTTGGAGATAAAGGGGGAAAGAGTGTGAGAATAGCTTAGTCAATAAAACACTTGTCATACAAGCACAAGGACTGATTGGATCCCAGCAGGAACTTACATAAAAATGCTGGGTATGGTAGCATACAATCACAATCCTGGGGCTGGGAAGATGAAGTCAAGCAGTTCTCCAGGACTTGCTGGATAATCAGATTAGCCTAATCAGATGAGCTCCAAGAGACCTTGTCTCAAAAATCAAGGTGGATGTTATCCAAGGACAAACAATACCCAAGGTTGTCCTCTTCCACAGTACACTCAACATGTGCATCCGTACACCTACTAAAACAAACCCTATGAAGACAAGGAGGGAAACAGTCGACTGCAGAGTCAGCCTTGAATACACTATGTGGGTCTCAATCAAATTGATGGACCCACAGAAGAAGGTGTGTAA
Organism: Rattus rattus; assembly: GCF_011064425.1. Lineage (NCBI taxonomy): Eukaryota > Metazoa > Chordata > Mammalia > Rodentia > Muridae > Rattus > Rattus rattus. Next base: position 97,920,730 of record NC_046156.1, read on the forward strand.
AAGCAGATTTGGGGAAAGCAATGATGCCCAAAGGCTATCCTGAAAAAAAAAAAAAAAGGAGGTACTTAGGTTTACAGTTCCAGCATGTGCATTCTATCTGAAGGAGGGTCCATGGATTGGGAAGAGCTTTCTATTCTGGGACCTTCAAAGCTTAATTTGGGTAAATTACATTGTCATGGACAAGCGTCTGGAAATAAGGTTGGAAGAGAATGCCCCAAATTGGGTATATGGACTACCAGAAACCTGAAACCATCCTTGGAGAAGAAGCAGTTTGAACACACCACTTTTGGAAGCACTGTGTAGTAATCCCTTCTCATAGCTCCTGTGGTTTGTATATCCTCAGTTGAGGGAGTGGCACTATTAGAAGGTGTGGCCCTTCTGGAATAGGTGTGTCACTGTGAGTGTGGGCTTTAAGACCCTTATCCTAGCTTCCTGGAAGCCAGTGTTCTGCTAGCAGCCTTCAGATGAAGATGTAGAACTCTCATTTCCTCCTGCACCATGCCTGCCTGGATGTTGCTATGCTTCCTTTCTTAATGATAATAGACTGAACCTCTGAACCTGTAAGCCAGCCCCAATTAAATGTTGTCCTTGGTCATGGTGTCTGTTCACAGAAGTAAAACCCTAACTAAGAGAGCTCCCTAATGCACATCATAGTCTACCTCTTACAGCTTAATAATGTATATTATAAGGATGGGGGAACTGCCCTCTCTTGCTTTTCCTCAATATTCCTAGACACATGCTTGAAAATGGGGAACAGAGAAATGGGGAGAGTCTAGAAAATGAAGGCCTGTGCATTAAGCTAATGTATAGGCTCTTTAGCTGAAAAACTCAGGAGAATCTGCACAGCATGCAATGAGAGTCACATGATCAATCCTATGGTTAAACAGTAATAACAACAGAACACCTTGACAGCAGAAAAGAGCTCTTAACAGTTGGGGACACATGACAGACAGACAGACAGATAGACCTAAACCTAAAAGGGGGAGGCAGCAGCAGGATGGCAAGTGTGCACTAGAGTCTGTTTCCAAACAGAGGGTGACCCTTAGCCATGTCTGGAAACCAAAGTGAAATCACTGTTAAATACATGAGAAAACACTGTGTAAGGTGGGTCTCAGTTTCTTCCTATGGTCACTAGGGAAGAAAGCAAATTTAGAGTCAAACATGACGTCAGAGTTTGGAACAGTTTATAGAGAAATGGAAATAGGAGGTCAGCACACAATACATGATTAGAAAACTGGTATAAAGTTGAGAAATGAAATGTGAAAAGAGGATGTCTGCCCACTTGCACTAAAAAATGATATTTTTAAAAAAGTTTCCTTTTATATGTATGAGTATTTTGACTATGTATGCATACACAGCATGTGCATGCAGATCCAAAAGAAGTCAGAAGAGGGCTCCACTAAGACTGGAGTAGGGAGTCACGATGTGGGTGCTGAGAATGGAACCCGAAATCCTCTGCAACAGCAGTTGGCGCTCTTCACCACAGAGGCATCCCTCCCCCTACCGTTGATTTTCTTTAAAGTTAAGATATTAAAAGTGTGGGTGTAGGAAATAGACACATCAGGCCATCTGATCAAATTGTATCAAAAACCAAATAACCAGAAAGATTCCCACTCCATGACCGGAGTACAAAAAGAATCCACACCTGGAGGGAAGACGTGAGCTATTTTTAGTTGCTTGATTACAGCGAAACATCATCGGTACATATTTTTCCAAGGAAAACAAGATGCAAACAGTATGAAAGGGAAATCAAGAAAGGTGGTGCTTCTGAAGCTGGCTGCGATCTCAACCTCACCAGTTCCTCTCCTTCCTAAGTGCTGACCCCTTCTAGCTCAGTGGCAGGGAGGAGTCTTAGCAAGGCAACGACATGAGAGAAACCCCAAAGACGAACCAGTTGACTCAAGTAGGATATAAAGGTCAGGAACCAAGAATGCTTCACAAAAAGATACCATGTGTGTATCTACTGCTCCTCCCCACATGGAGAAAAGCCATCATCGAAACTGCGCTTCCAGTCTCTTAGTTCCCATTTGACCGCAACCACATGTAACTTATTTGCAGTTCCTCTTTTCCGAACTCAGAGTTAACCACTCAGAGTTCTTTACAACAAAAGAAATTTCCCTATCTAATTTTCCACTTCTGAAATCTACATTTTTATGCACTTCTGGCTTTAAAAAGACATTTCAATATAATCTTAGCCTATGGGAGCCTGGCTGTGCCTAATTTTGACTAATGTCCTTTGATGCTCTCTAAAATGCTTTGGACCATTTTTACAGAATTACCGTGAAGACTGTGCAGCCAGGTATGGAAAGTTAAAACCTATGTAAGTCCAAACTGTTAAACATGGGGTCTAGGCATGATGCTATAGCTGTCATTGCTTCCAGTCTTATATCACCAACACTAGACCTGACATCAGAGCCAATACTAACATGGGATGCTGTAACCATGACATCTGCAACTTAAGGCAGCATTACCACAGCAGCATTTCCAGTCTCTTTTGCACATTGTAACTTCAGACTCTGATTTTTGACAGCCTGGGGAGGAGGCAGCCATTGTGCCCATTGTCACAATGGGATCTGAGTTTGGTGTCCCAGGGAGAACATCTGCTGATCCAGATGTGCTCAAGTGCCTGTCCTGTAACAGATGAAGATCCCTGAACGGAAATTCTTCTTCCCTTAATTTTCTATAGGATTCTTTTGCATAAGCAGTAAAGATAAATATCAAATAGCCAATTTAAATAAATGTTTACTTGCTGCCTGTGCCCTGGACTGCCTGCTGCCCAACCCTACTTGCCCTTGGGGGTTGGAGGTAAGGTGGCCCAGAATCAATGGCATAGATTCTCAGCAAGTGAGAAGACCACCACAAGCAAGTCTGAACGCTGCTGCAATCTCCTTTAATACACTCCATCCTGTCCCATTGGTCCAAAGAAAGCATCTCTTCTAAGCAGCAATTCCCAATTGGCTGGCATTGTCTGTGTCAGCAATCCGTGGTCTCTCAGGCAGTCTTCAATTAGGTCCTCCTACAGGAGTTGCCTTTGCAATGGTGATAATGGTAATAGTGGTGGTAGTGATGGTTGATAATCATGATGATGGTGTGATGGTGGTATTGATGATGATGACGACAACGATGATGATGATGATGATGATGATGAAGATGATGACAATAAGAGTTAAGTTTTACTGAGCATTTCCTACCTCTCAGCAGTGGTGTAAGCTCCTTGTCTAGTTTTGCCTCACCCCCATGAGATTGGGCATGCTGAAAGTATTAACTGCCTTTTCCATTTGTTGGGACACAAGATTGAAGCCACATTCATCCTTAATATAACCACAGATTTTATGGTTACTGTAGGTTAGTCACTATGAATAGCTTAGAGGGAGATCATATGCCAAATTCAGGGGTGTGGGAAACAGACTTATCCATTTGGCTAAAAAGACAAGTACTGTTTGAAAGTGAAGAGTAGGCAGTACAGGGAACTCAGCTGTGCTTTGAGGTACCACGAGAAACAAGTTCCCACTGGGGAAGCTCACCATGCAGATGTCCTCAGACAAGACACCAGAGAGGAACGGGTAAAGAGCAGGGTACAGTAGAAGTGAACGCTGCAGAGGCTTGAATGCCACAGGTAGAGATTAAGGTTTCCATGGGCCATGTTAGAGGGAATCAGAGCCTTGGCATGAATGTAACTCCATGATTAAATAAAAAAGAAACAGACACCAAAACAATAAAACATGCAGGCTAGATGCCAAATCTGATGTAGGTAGGAAAAGCAACAAACAGTAAACTCTGGATCTGGAACCAAAAGAAAATCTGGAACAAAGGTTCTTGGAATTTGAAAGGTGTCCTTTTTCTATTTCTCTTGTTAATCTGATCCTGTTCCAGCAGAAACCTTCCCTTTCTCCTCAGTGTCCTAGAGCACTCTGCCATGTGTGCTGGTCTTTCCTTGCTAACACTTCTCAACTTGTGGTGTTGCTACCCACAGCTACTATTCTCTAACTATTGTTATTTATTTTAAGCTCTAAAATACAATGTTGGGCAACCATCAGTTGCCCCATGGCTTGTTGTATTTTTATTTTAGAACAAGTCACCTGAGAAAGATTTGTTTTGGTGCACAGTTTCAAAAGCTTTAGTCGATAGTCTGCTGCCTCCATTGCTCTGGACGTGGGACAAAGCAAGATGTTAGGGTTAGGGGAAGATGTAGGTGAGGTGGCTACTCATAATATGAGAACCAGAAAAGATGGGAAATACCTAGTGATCATGACTGAGTTACTTCCCAAAGCCTATAAGTTGGCAACTAAACTTCTATCACATAGACCTTTGGGAGAAATCGTATATCCAAAGCACAACAACAAGATACACACCACACACAACACACACACAAGGATACTGACCTAGTCCCAAAGATAACCATGCTCTAGACATTGTGATTATCTTATATATCAAAACTAAAAGAAAATACATGTTTAAATTAAAACACTAAAGCCTGAAACTGTAAAAATTATCTCAGAGAATGGGTTCACTCACATGTGTCTCTTTGAGTGAGAAAAAGGGATTTGAGTAGAAAAGAGGGCAAATCCATGCATGTGTCACAAGCAACAGAATATCCCAGACAATGAGAGGTGAAGAAGAGACGGACTTGATTCTTCTCTGGAGCTTGCAGAATGAACAATCCCTCTTAATACCTTGACTGTAGCATCTAAGGATCAATTGGGACTTCTGGACTTAAGAGTCTCAGGAGAATATGTGACAGTGGCTTCACCACTAGTATTCAGTTTGTTCCACCATTAACAAGAAATAGACCTGATTAGTAAAGAAAAAGCTCTGTCTGTCTGTCTTTACTGTCCTGAAGAAGAGACACCATTTCTGTTTCCTCCTGAACATAACCAAGACACATGTTTATCTATTGCTAACAGTCTCCCTAGCAATCTTAATTGTACATCTTTCCTTCTATCCATACTTGTCTCCTCCCTAAAGTATCCACTCAACTACCTACACTGTTTGGCTCTTGCGTAGCGCCCAGGAAAACTGTCCTTCCCTATTCTTCACTCTTAAAACACCCATCTGTCCTTCGGGATCATTCCGATTTTTCTTTGTATCTATAAAATTTCTTACCCCCTCATTTGCATTTCTGTGACCTGAGGATATTGCACACAAGTCACACCTTATTCAGTATTTATGTACCAGATGGTGAGATGCTTGGGAATGAGTCATCTTTTGTCTTCTCAGCAAAACGTCTGCTGTGTCTTAATAAGTGTGGTTCAAAGAAAGAGACTCCAAAGCCACACTCCCCAACACAAAGCCAGTGATGCCACAGGTAGATCCCAGGACATCTCATTTAAAGCCACATCCTCTACCGATCTTCTGTAAACAGAAAAAAAAATTCCATTTTCCTGTGCTACTCATGTTTGTGGTCCCTCCTCTTTTCTCATGACAGCTTTTACCTTGCCTTCAAATCCAAATGCTTCTTCCCAAAGCTGACTTCTAGTGTCCCTCCCGCTTGGACTGGCTGTCATCCTTCTGCTTGTAACAATTCCATTTTGGTCTAGATGACATCTTGGGTCTCTTCTTCAGGTGCAAGTCACTTTGGCTCAGAGATTTCATGTTAATTTCTACCTGATCGAGGAAGGCTTGGTGAAGGGGAACTCATAAACTGTCAGTCTTTGTCTGCTGTCTGGGGCTATAACAAAACATATGAGGTTAAGTAATTTGTAAAAGAAAGTCTTATTTGGGACCATAGTCTAGGAATAAGGAAGTCCAAGGGCATGGCGTTAGCATCTGCTCTGTCTGGTTCTGGTCAGGTCCTCATGGAGGCGCAACTCACAACAGACAGCAGAAGAGTAGGTGTATGCTAGAAGCAGATATCTGTGAAAGAGAAGGCAGGTGCCCGGTTCACACTAACAGTACCCAGTCCAGGCCTGTAAGAAAGGAAGTCACTCCGAAGAGAAAAGACTAACTCCCTCTTAAAGCAAATACTGCAGCACAAAGCCCCAGCCACCTCTCAATGCCATTCTATTCAGAATTAAATGACAGCCTGCATTTTGGTGGGGACAAGACATCTTGAAACTTTTGTTCTAGTCGAACAAAAATTTGAAAACTTTAAAGAATGATTAGGATGCAGCTCTCAGAGCACTTTGCCAATTTGGGTTTGAATTTATTCAGGCGCATGCAAGTCAGATGGAGAGGGCATGTTCTGTGCAACAAAGAGTCCATTGCCCTGGAATAACTAAGAAGTAACATTTGATCTCTTTGGAAATGGGCACTTTCCCTCTACTTACATTCCCTCCCATCTGAGAACATTGCCTCTCCTTAATAAAACCCATATTTCTTCCATTATCAAAACCAGCAAGTGATTAATTAAGCCAGGAGCTGAATGGATGGTCTTTGGGTCCGGTCAAAAGATAATGGGCTGGAGAAAGCAGCGGATGCTTCCCTCTTTCTCTCTCACTAGAGAAATTTTTATTACTTTTATTTATTTATTAATTTATTTATTTATTCATTTATTCATTTTTGCCAAAACAACACTATACTGCCTGTCCATCTTTAGGCAGGAATTTTACGTAGGT